>NW_027069549.1:433200-570490 GCF_002906115.3 Quercus suber
GAATTCAAGAAAGAAGTAGTCCGTGGATTCGGAGCCTGCGCGTGGTCGTGTCAGGAAGTTCTACTGGTGGGTAGCATTAGGAAGTCGAGCGGGGAGCTTGTAGTCCTTTTGTATGAACTTCAATTCTTTCATAGTGAATTCAGGTTAGCCTTGAGGATCGGTGGGTCAAATCCTCCCCAGGTTTTTACCGAGTGGTTTCCTGGGTGATCATATCTTGTGTTATTTTTTATTCCGCTGCTTTATATTCTTGATATGATTGTTTGGATTGTTTTAACCTAGAATTGCTTAATTTGACTAAGTAACAACTTGGCTAATTAATCTAGGCTACGCAATCTGCGTGTTTAAGGGGTCTAAATTTCTGACACCTATCACAAAGGATACCCTTTATATATCTCTTGTTTTTTCAACCATATACCATGTGTTCACCTAATTCTAAAGGACAAATTAAAGATGTAAAAATGGAAGGGATGACCCTAAAATTATGGTATATCCTAAGATGTTTTAGGATAAAATAAAAGAAGTTCTCACATATAAGAGGCTTATCCCTAAATCCAAAGGTATATCTTAACTTGAAAGGTTCATAAGAACATAGCCTAATTGCTATCATGGAAAAAGCCCTTTTGAAAAAGAGGACTTTAGGCCTAAGGTAACAAATATGCTATGGACTTAGCATCCAAAATCATACAAAGCCAATATGAACTTCCCTAATCTTGGGCCTCCTTGTTGCATGCCTAGGCCCAAAATGATGAGAATTTCATGGATTTTGAGAGGAAGGCTATAATATATTCTAGCTAAAAGGACTATTTCCAAAAAAAAAAAAAAGTGAAAATGGTAAATAAAGAATGAAAAGCCCAAAAGTGATGAATACATTGTATGCCTAAGTTTGAGACAAAGGGTTGAAAAATTACTAAGTACATTCTAATGAAAGCCTATGAGAGTAAGATGAGAACTTCATTGAAAATGGACTAAAGCCTAAAGGGGCAAGAATCCATGAGAGGGAAAGGAGTGATATTGTAATTGGGCCTTCATTAAAAAGAACTTAAGAATTTTCTAAGGACATCTAAAGTTTAAAAGGAACCTTTGATTGGGACATGAACTTAATGAAAATGGGCTTCTTTTCAAACATCATTCCAATCCAGTCCAATGGAAGGCAAGTCGTCCAAAAGGAAGAATTATTAAGAGGGAAAGATGGACGCTACAAGTGAGAAGGTCCTCATGCAAAAGATGCTCGAGTGTGTGGAGGCGCAAGCTAAAGTCCTTAAGAAGATAATAGGCCACCACTCCGAGATAGTAAAAGAAGAAGCTGAAAACGACAAAGCTAGCCATAAATAAAGTGAGTTGACTCAAGAGAACATCAACCGCATGATGGCAGAAAGGAAAGTCCAGCTACTTCTACCCAACTTTAAGCCACAACTAAAGAGTGCTCTGGGACCATGGACTTTTAAGAGGGCCCATGTCAACGACTTTTCTGAATCGGGAGATGTAGAATTGTGGGAAGGTCACGATTGGCCTAAATGGAACTCGAAGGTGGGAACAACCCAAGTCACCACAGCTTGCTTCATGCTTGAATGCAACATGGACCATTCTTTTGATGATGACCAATATCTCGTGATGAATAAAGAAGAAGAAGGAGATGATGAAATGATTAGTTGTTGGAGTGGGGATGATGGTGATTGGTTCTTTGATGAGGTGGGGAGAGACGTCCCCAATAAGGGTGAAGATCTATACGACATAACCGAAGCTATGCATGTATGGAAACCTTTAAAGAAAGATGAGGAGAAGAGTGGCAAGCCTTGAAGAAGAAAGAAGACATAATTCATCATGCCTAGTGTGGGGCCCTTTAATAATTGGACTTGGGTTGGGTTTTCAGAAAACATGGGGAAAAGGTTTTGTAACACAAGTTCCAATGTGTTAGGACATATGTGTTTCACTTATTAAGAACATATGTCATCATTTTATGTAATTGGCTAATCCTTTGACAAAACGCACTTTATTTGTATTTGGGTAGATCTATGACATGTTTAACACTTCAAGAAACATGTTATTCAAGTCTAGTATTAAAGCCATGAAGATTGGACCAAGAAACAAGTGAAGAAAACCTGTTCGTTAAAGCTGGACAGATAGCTCGACACCTGCGGATAGATAGCTCGATAGCTACTCGACACCTCCCAACAGCTGGCTATCTATCGAGCTCTTCAATTGATTGTTATCACAATCTCGATACCTTCTCGATAGCTGGTGGATCAATCGAGAAAGCTCCTGTCCCCTTGACAGCTTTTCGACACCTAGCTATCTATCGAGGTTTAAAGCTCGACACCTCCTCGACACCTCCCAATTGATTGAGGTTACGAGAATTCAGATTTTCAGATTTGATTTTTGGGCCAGGCTTTTGTATTTGTGTAGGGTTTCTTTTCTCACAACCCTAGACTTATATAAGGCTCATTTTAAAGGCCGTCACATAAAAGAATACAAGGAGAACATATGCAAAAGGCGACCGATGCCTTATTCTCTTTGAAAGAAGCTACTGCGTCTTTGCGCCTTAGTGTTTTGTAACCAAGTGCTTCTTGATCTTCATTGTTGATGAAGTGAAGAACTTTGAAACCAACATTATTCTTTCTTAAGTTGGTGAGTGAGTCATGTACTAGGATTCGTGCAAAGGAGTTAGTCATGTATTGGGATCTGTGCAACATCAAAAGGTGGCGTTCATATATTGAAGAGTTTAGAGGTTTTGAAGTGGTAGAAGGTTTCTGCTGTGAGTTTATCTACGGAGATTGTAGAGTCCAAGGACAAAGGTTTTGTACTAGATCTAAAACTTCTCCTTACTATAGTGGATTGCTTTTTGGGAAGGTTTCCCCTCAGGTTTTTTACTGTGAAACTAGTTTGTTTCATTGGTTTTCCTAGGTCATCATATCTTGTCTCATTTATTTTTTCCCTGCATGATTTTTACATGATATTGATGTTTGTTTGTTTTAACAAGTTTTATTAATAATAAATCTAACTAACAACTTAGGTTTAAAACTTGTTAATTCTGTCAACCGGGGTTTATATTTCCCAATAAGTGGTATCAGAGCAGGGTCATTCTGATTGGATTAATTTCCTAAGTGTGATCCTTGACCCCCATTGTCATGGATCGTGGACAATCTCTTTTGATTCCTCGTTTATTTGATGGAACTAATTATGCGTACTGAAAAGTTCGTATGAAAGTGTTTTTGCAGGCTCTTGGTGAACAGGTATGGCAAGCTGTTGAAGTTGGTTGGATTAAACCAAATGAAGCGCCGGTAGATTGGGATGATGCAACAATCATAGCGGCAAATTTCAATAGTAGGGCCTTGAATGCTTTGTTCTGTGGGGTGACTAATGAGGAATTCAAGAAAATATCATCCATGGAAGTTGCCAAGGAAGCATGGACCATTCTTAAGACCACCTATGAAGGTACCAAGGTAGTAAAGACTGTGAAGTTTCAAAGACTCACTAGTAGTTTTAAAGAAATAAGGATGGATGAGGATGAGACCTTTGATGAGTTCTATGCTAAACTCATGGATATTGTGAATTCTGCTTTCAACCTTGGAGAATGTATTTTAGAATCCAAAATTGTTAGAAAAATCCTTAGGTCCTTACGTGAAGGATTCCATGCCAAGATCACTACCATTGATGAAGCAAAGGACATTGATCAAATTCGTTTGACTAGGCTTGTAAGAAACCTTCAAACCTATGAGATGGGATTAGACTCAATAGGAAAAGGTGGAAAAAGTAAAAACTTGGCTCTCACGGGTATAGAGGAAGAGATTGAGGACTCTGAAGATGAAGATGAAAGTGAAGATGAGGATGAGGATCTAACCTTCATAATTGATGAGATTATCAAACTTCTTTAGTTTAAGAAAAAGGATAAGGGCAAACCTTCTAGGAAACATAAATCCTCTAGGAAGGGCAAGAATGAGAAACCTTTTATTCAATGCCATGAGTGCAAAGGTTTCAGTCATATGAGAATAGAGTGCCCAAACTACCTCATGAAGGAAAAGACCAAGGAGTCAAAAGATAAAGGGTTGGTTGCTACTTGGAGTGATACTGAGGATGACTCTTCTGATAAGTTTGTGGATGAGTGTCGTCACGTTATGGCCTTTGCTGCCTAAACTGATAAGGTGATTGTGGAGAGTACTAGTGACAGTGAGGATTTTTCTGATGATGAAGTACCCAAAAGGATGACCCTTCAGGAAACCTATGATAAACTGTGCACTGAATTCATAAAATCTGAAAAGTTAGTCAAGCTAGATGAGACTACAAAGTTAGTTGAGACTCTTATTATGGAGAACACCTTATTAGAAGAGAAGGTCAAGAATCTTAAGGTTGAGCTTAGTCAAGCTAGAACTCAAATAGAGAGGATGTCTAGTGCAAAGCATGATGAGGTATTGAGTGCTCAAAAGCCTAATTCTTATAAGACTGGTTTAGGATATGTTGTTTCCTCCAGCTCCTCCTCTTCCATGGCTTATGGATCAAAGATTGTCTTTGTGCTATAATCTGCGAAAGGTGATAAAAGTATAAAATCAAAAATTGTTTTGGCTAATTCTAAATCCTTTGTTAGACCTCATGTTTGTCACCATTGTGGTGTTTCTGGACACATTCGTCCTAATTGTTTTAAGTTGTATCCTCATAAGCAATTGTCCAAACGGTCACAGGTTTCCTCT
Organism: Quercus suber; assembly: GCF_002906115.3. Lineage (NCBI taxonomy): Eukaryota > Viridiplantae > Streptophyta > Magnoliopsida > Fagales > Fagaceae > Quercus > Quercus suber. The sequence continues at coordinate 437,883 of NW_027069549.1, forward strand.
CAAGGACCTACATCTTTGTTTGGAGAGTTATTAAAAGCTTTGAGTTTTTTAACTTAATTTCAAAAGAATTTTAATTCTTCTATGTCCTTTTGTAGACATACTAGGACACGTGCCTTTTCATGTTCACGGCCAAAGACTCGTGCTGTGTGGGTGAGAAAGGAGCCTAAGACTTAATTGTCTTTTCTGTTTGTCCTCTGCTTTAATTCTTTCTATCTAAAAGTAGGACTTTCTTGCTTGATTTCTTATCTATTTTTGGAATCATACTTTCATGCATCTGCATCTTTCTATCATGCCTTCATGCATATGCATCTTTCTTTTTGCTTTCATGTTATTTGTCTGTTTTTATTTGGTTGTTTTGTTTTTATTTTTTATTTTTTTTGTTTTCAAAATAAAAAAAAATTGAAAAATCAGAAAAATACAAAAACAATGTGTGTTTTGTGTACATTGGTACTTGTGTACCTTGGATGGCCATTGAAACAAAGTTTTCTAAACTTTGTATCTTTTGTAGCTTAGATGAGCATCTCTATGTACAACTAAGCAAGTGAGCTGTGTGGCTCTTGTTTGTGATGAGTAAGATTAAGTTACCTTTTGAACTTAACACTCGTATCACTCTTTTTTATGATAAGGACTAGAAAATCTTAAGAGAAAGGCATAAATAACCATCTCACCACAGTTGCCCGCCCATCATAATAAGATACCTGTATGCTTCGGTATAGCAAAAGTGCAGTGTTAATGATATTTGTGTGCCTCGACATAGCAAAATTGGAATGTCAAATATCAATGGGTATTTCTTTTCTCTCTCTTATATGCCCATGCATGATATGCTAAATAAAAAAATATGCAAAGGAAATAAAAAGCAAAAGGATAAAAAAATGCTTTAAATATGATTGCAAGTGTGTATTCTAGGAGATGTAGGAGTTATAGGATGTACCTTGAAGGTGATAGTCCCCATCAAACAGTTATGATTGTGTGTGAGCTAAAGTGATTTTCTCATATCTCAAATCGTCATAACATGTATACACATATACAATCTTGTGATATTTTTCACATACAACACGCAATATTCTTTGCTACTCTTGATACATGTGCAGGTATAATGTGATTTGGCCATCACAAGGTTTTACATGTGCTAATGTATGCTCACTAAACTGTTTTAACTTATTTTTGAAATATAAAAGTGGTTAGACTTGTTTAATGTGTGTTTGTGTGTTTTGGGATCTTTGTGCATAACGTTTTTTTTTTTCTTGTTGAGAGATTTGTTTTTCACATGTTTTGCATCCTTCTTTATCTTGTCATCCATAGCATCTGTTTCATTACATTTATGCATTTATATGGATTTCTTGTGCCCCTTTGATCATCCTTGATCGTCTTTATGGTTCTCGGGTGAAACTTTATAGCTTCTTGTACCCTTTGTCAATCATGACAAAAAGGGGGAGAAATTGTGGAGACTTTGTGATTTCCTTTTTAAGATTCTACAAGTTAGGGGGAGAAATACATTCCTTTGTAAGGGGGGGAGATGTGTTTCATTTAGTTAGGGGGAGTGCTTACTTCCTTGTTCTTGTACCTTGGGTCTTGTGACCATGTTTACATACATTATACTTATCTTTCATATATGTTAATGTATGTCTTCTTCACATACCTTTACATGTGTTGTTTCTTCTCTCTTTTTATACACATATTTCTTTACTTGTATGCAATCTATTATTTCTGCTTCACACTAAGATGCCTTGATGAGTTTTATTTAAAGTGTTTCAGAAATACAGGTTGTCAAAGTCTACTTGCCATAAACTCTGTTCTTACAAAGTTTTTCAAGAGTTTGTGTTAGGATAGATTTTATTGTATTCAACAAGTGATTATGAGTTGACTGATTTATGACTTCTCTTATATGTTCATTTATTTATTGTGGTTTTGTCACGGATTGCCAAAGGGGGAGATTGTTAGGACATATGTGTTTCACTTGTTAAGAACATATGTCATCATTTTATAAAATTGGCTAATCCTTTGATAAAACGCACTTTACTTGTATTTGGGTAGATCTAGGATGTATTTAATACTTCAAGAAATATATTGTTCAAGTCTAGTACTAAAGCCATCAAGATTAGACCAAGAAATAAGTGAAGAAAAGCTGTTCATTAAAGCTGGACAGATAGCTCGACACTTGCAGACAAATAGCTCGATAGTTGCTTGACACCTCCCGACAGCTGGCTATCTATTGAGCTCTTAAGTTTATTGTTATCGCAATTTTGACACCTTCTCGACAGCTGGTGGATCGATCGAAAAAACTCCTGTCCCCTTGACAGCTTCTCGACATCTAGCTATCTATCGAGATTTAAAGCTCGACACCTCCTCGACACCTCCCAATTGATCGAGGTTACAGGAATTCAGATTTTCAGATTTGATTTTTAGGCCAGGCTTTTGTATTTGTATAGGTTTTCTTTTCTCACAACCCTAGACTTATATAAAGCTCATTTTAAAGGCCGTCACATAAGATAATACAAGGAGAACATATGCAAAAGGTGACTGATGCCTTATTCTCTTTGAAAGAAGCTACTGCGTTTTTGCGTCTTAGGGTTTTGTAACCAAATCCTTCTTAATCTTCATTGTTGATGAAGTGAAGAACTTTGCAGCTAACATTCTTCTTCCTTAAGTTGGTGAGTGAGTCACGTACTAGGATTAGTGCAAAGGAGTTAGTCACGTATTGGGATCTGTGCAACATAAAAGGGTGGTGTTCATATATTGAAGAGTTTAGAAGTTCTGAAGCGGTAGAAGGTTTCTGCTGTGAGTTCATCTACGGGGATTGTAGAGTCCAGGGACAAAGATTTTATACTATATCTGAAACTTCTCTTTACTATAGTGGATTGCTTTCTGAGAAGGTTTCCCCCCAGGTTTTTTACTGTGAAACTAGTTTGTTTCATTGGTTTTCCTGGGTCATCATATCTTGTCTCATTTATTTTTCCGCTGCATGATTTTTACATGATATTGATGTTTGTTTGTTTTAACAAGTTTTATTAATAAAATAAATCTAATTAACAACTTGGGTTTAAAACTTGTTAATTCTATCAACCGGGGTCTATATTTCCCAACAAGTGGTATCAGAGCAGGTTTACTCTGATTGGATTAATTTCCTGAGTGTGATCCTTGACCCCTGTTGTCATGGATCGTGGACAATCTCTTTTGATTCCTCCTCTATTTGATGGAACTAATTATGCGTAGTGGAAAGTTCGTATGAAAGTGTTTTTGCAGGCTCTTGGTGAACAGGTATGGCAAGCTATTGAAGTTGGTTAGATTAAACCAAATGAAGCGTCGGTGGATTGGGATGATGCAACAATCATAGCGGCAAATTTCAATAGTAGGGCCTTGAATGCTTTGTTCTGTGGGGTGACCAATGAGGAATTCAAGAAAATATCATCCATGGAAGTTGCCAAGGAAGCATGGACCATTCTTGAGACCACCTATGAAGGTACCAAGGTAGTAAAGACTGTGAAACTTCAAAGACTCACTAGTAGTTTTGAAGAAATAAGGATGGAGGAGGATGAGACATTTGATGAGTTCTATGCTAAACTCATGGATATTGTGAATTCTACTTTCAACCTTGGAGAATGTATTTTAGAATCCAAAATTGTTAGAAAAATCCTTAGGTCCTTACCTGAAAGATTCTATGCCAAGATCACTGCCATTGAAGAAGCAAAGGACATTGATCAAATTCCTATGACTGAGCTTGTAGGAAACCTTCAAACCTATGAAATTGGATTAAACTTAATAGGAAAGGTGGAAAGACTAATAACTTGGCTCTCAAGGGTATAGAGGAAGAGATTAAGGACTCTGAGGATAAAGATGAAAGTGAAGATGAGGATGAAGATCTAACCTTCATAATTGATGAGATTATCAAACTTCTTCAGTTTAGGAAAAAGGATAAGGGCAAAACATGGTCCTCATATCTTGTCTTATTTACTTTTTCGCTGCATAATTTTGACATGATATTGTTGTTTGTTTGTTTTGACAAGTTTTATTAATAATAAATCTAATTAACAACTTGAGTTTAAAACTTGTTAATTCTGTCAACTAGGGTCTATATTTCCTAACACAATGTACTTTGATGTGTCCTATAACATTGAAATTCTGCATTAAACGATTCAAATGAATTTGAAAATAAAATTAATAAATAATTAAAAAAGAAAATTGAACCCATAGAACCAACTCTTGAAACTATTAATTTGGGCAATGATGAGAATCCATGCTTAATTAAAATTAGCTCAACTATAAGGAATTTGAAGAGGTGTTTGCATGGTCCTATAAAGATATGCCTGGAATTGACCCTGAGATAGCTCAACATCACATTTATACTCATGACTACATGGTGCCTTCAAGTAAAAATTGAGAAGAATGAGGACCGAATGGCTCTTAAAAATCAAAGTGGAAGTCACTAAGCAATTAAGGGCAGTGTTCATCAAACCCGTACACCAAGCTGAATGGATAGCCAATGTCATGCCAGTGCCTAAAAAGGATGTGAAGGTGAGGATGTGTGTGGATTTTAGGGACTTGAACAAGGCATGCCCTAAGGATGACTTTCCTCTCCCTCACATTAATGTCTTAGTGGATAACATGGTAGGACGTGCCTTGATGTCTTTCATGGATGGTTTTTTGGGGTACAACCAAATCAAGATAGCTCCCAAAGGCATGACCAAAACCACCTTCACTACCGAATGGGGAATCCATTATTGCACGGGATTGCCGTTTGGCCTCAAGAATGCTGGGGCAACTTACTAAAGGATGGCTATGACCTTACTACATGATATGATGGATAATGAAGTACATGTGTATGTTGATGATATGATAGTGAAATCCAAGGATAGAGAAAGCCACACCATAAAATTGAGGAAGTTCTTTAAGAGGATTAAAGAATCTAGATTGAGGTTGAACCCACAAAAGTGCACCTTCAGAGTAACTGTTGGAAAATTGCTAGGCTTCCTAATGAGTGATAGAGGGATAGAAGTTGACCCATCCAAGGTTAAAGCCATATTAGAGATGCCTTCACCCAATAGTGAGAAATAAATAAGGGGTTTCTTAGGTCGATAACAATACATTAGTCGATTCATTGCCAAGCTCACCTCTACTTGTGAGCCCATCTTTAAACTCCTATGGAAGAATGAACCACGTACATGGAATGATGAGTGCCAAAAAGCCTTTGAAATGATCAAGGAATATCTTCTCCATGCACCTATCCTAGTGCCTCCACAACGTGGAAAACTCTTACTCCTATACTTCTCTATCATAGGGGATGTGGTTGGAAGTATGCTTGTATAAGAAGAAGATGACAAGAGTGAGAGGGCCATATACCATTTGAGCATGAGGTTCCATGATTGTGAGACTAAGTACACTCCCATAGAAAAGTCATGATTTGCACTTGTTTGGGCCGTATAGAAATTAAGACATATCATCTTACCTTTCCAAATATGCGTATGTAGGCCTAAGCCCACGCATGCAAGAACACATATAGAAGAAGTTCTTTGACATTCTTATAGATGCACCATCCAAAATCAATCCTAGACATGTTCCTACCCATCATAAGGTGTCAGGTTTTCATCTAAACCTATCCCATAGCAAAACCTAATCATTTACATGGCTAAAAACACATTGAAATAGAGGATCAAAGAGAAACTTGAAAATGAGAAAAAGTTTGAAAACTTACAGATTTAGCCATGGGAATGTGATTCTCTAGACAGTATGCCAATGGTGGAGACCCCCCCAACCTCATTACTCCACTCTAGTGGGTGAGGTGGAATGCATTAGAAGATAGGACGTAAGAGGACTTCTTGGCCTTGGGTGCCATTGGAGAAGATGATGAGAGAATGAGAGAAAATGAGAAATTGAGAGGGTTTGGGGAAAATGAGAGAGTTCAAAAGTGAGAGAAAGAGAGAGGAGAGGAAGGTTTTTGTAGAGAGAAAAAAAGAAAGAAGAGTTATGAAGAATGTGAAGAGATGAAGGAGATGAAGAGAATGAAGAAGAAAAAGAAACGGTTGGTAACTGTTGGGAAAAATGAAAAGGCGGGAACATACCTAATGGCTACACAACGTGTAGTTTAGGCCTCACCAAACTACGTGTAGTTCAGTCATGAACAGTTAAAAGAAAAATCCTTTTAAAAAAAGGAATATTTCAAGATTACCCCAATTAAGGCACAAAATTATCAAAGGACTGCCTAGTGTACGGTAAAGGAAGTAGAAGACTCTTCCCCTGATCAAGCACATCAAAAACCATCCCCAGTGGATCAAGCTCATCGAGGACCATCCTCAGTGATTCAAGCACATTGAAAACACCATCCCCATAAAGGAAGCAGAGACTTTTCTCTCACAAATCAAGCATCTTAAGAACACTATCCTCAAGAAGGAACTAGAAGATTTTTCCTTAAATAGATCAAACCTATTAAACATCATCATAGAGGAAGTAGAAGACTCTTCCTCAATAGTTCAAGCGTATAAAGCATCATCCCCATGGAGGAGGCAGAAGATTCTTCCCCAATGGACCCAATCAGGTTAAAACAATCCCAGTGAGGAAGCAGAAGATTCTTCCCCAAAATATCCCCAGTAAGCAAGCAGAAGATTCTTCCCCAGTGAGTCCCATACACCAAAAATACCCTACAAGGAAGTAGAAGATTCTTCCTCAAAATCCTCAGTGAACCATGAAGGAAGCAAAAGATTCTTCACTAGTGGATCACAAATCTACACTACTCCTTAGCGAGCCCATCAATATTGCTTCTTAGTGAGTTTCTCATCTCTATGCAAGTCGTGAGAGGTAGAAGATTCCTCCTCATGCACACCTACTCCTCATTGGGTTTTTCCACCATTCCTAGTGGATTCAACAATCAAGACTATTTGTGCACATATCCTCTGAGAATTGAACATGCAGGCATGGTAGAAAAAGGTAGATATAGAGATAGAGAAAGAGACCAAGGTCAACCTGAGGCAAGAGCCTCACTCGAAAAGGTAAAGAAAGAAGTGAAGTGAAGAAGACAAGAGGAACAAGTCACCCAAAGAAGTTTGAGGCAATAGCCCCAGACAGACACCACAGAGACTATATCCTTTTGTTATTTGTTAGGTTAGCTTGTAAGAGCACCCTTTGTTTATTTTATTTTTTCTTTTTAGGTGACTCTAGGATAGTGAGTCACTTGCCATTTGCTTTCAAGTGGTAAAACAGGTTTTGGATAGTGAGCCTATCGTTGGTCATTTCCTGAGCAACAAAGGTGGGACTTCAGACATATGAATCCCACGTAGCTCTTCAAAGTTGCACCTCGCCCCATGTATGCATGATGTGTGTTATGTGCGTGGGTTGGGCCCGAACTATACGTCGAAACAAAATGTTTTGTCTCTTATTCTTTTGATTCCATTAGCGAAGCTCATGAATCAAAAGAAGGGCATTTGTGGACACCATATTTTGTACCCCTTATGACTTGGGCCCCCGTTCTCCAATGAAGCTCGAACTCTAAAGCCCAAAGCCAATTTAGAGCCCAATCAGACATTAAATTGACATGAGGAGTGTTAAAATGAAAAATATAACCTTTTAAATGGGCAAAATTTTATTTTTGGAAATAAAATGACCAAAGTGGCCCTCGGCCTACATACGCGGGCCAAAGCATGCATATGCGGGTTGATTCCTATGTACGCAACTAGGGTTTTAGAAGCATAAAAAAAGAAAGTTTTCTGCAATAATGGTTGAGGTTTTGAATGAATCCCACATTGTCTGGGCGCCATTCCAAACCCCATTTTTTCAACTATAAAAAGCCTTATATGGTACATTTTTGGAAGACATAGAAATCCCACGGGGAAAAACCTAAAATTCGCTATAAAATAGTGAATCAAAATGGAGTTTTTCACAAAACATCCTTGTAAACACTCGATTTTGCACCCATAAATTAATTTAAGAAGATGGCTAAAATGACCATTTCATATACCCAAAAATCATAGTCACATTACATGCATTAATTCATTCATTGCATATCATAGGAATGATCTTGAGATTCTAATGGTCGTGACGATATGCCTGATTCTCAAATCGGATCGTCAGATTAAAAGATATCATAAGAACAGATGTTCCCAGTCTACACGCATTTTGTTTAGATGGAACCGATCACATGATTAATCTAAATTAATTCTGATTGGTTAAACAATTGAAATTAATTAAATAATTTTGTGATTGGTTGTTGTTTTTTGTTAGAAATAAGCCTGCTTGCATGGAAATAAAATGGATAATCAGATATTAATGGAATTGTTGATAATTAAGTCTTTTTAGAATATTTATCTATTAGATAATTATTCTTTTAAAGACCAAATTATCAAAATAAAAGGAATTAATTTTAGAACACAAGTTAAAAATACGTCTAGGTGAAATTCCTGACTCAGAAAATCCCTAAAAAAGAGTCCAAATTGAACCAAAATTGGGAATTGGGCTCGACACATGAAAGGGCCAATCGGCACATGGCAAGTGTCGATTGGCACAAACTTGAGGCCTAGCCCGAACACTCTCAGATTAAGATAAAAGACATCTGTTTCGAATTTTTAGGGATAAAAATGCAACCCAATTCGTATATCTTATTCATCTTATTTTTCAAGCATCCAACCTCTATAAATAGGGCAAAAACATTAGAAATCAGGACCCTTTTTTTCTGACTTCTCTCTCCTCTTACGTTAAAGAAGTTCTAGAAGCCCTACATTCAGAACTTCTTTTTTGTTAAGAGGTTTCACCTAAATCCTTAAAATTTTGTTTCTCTTTGAAGAACTCTTTCCTTAAGGGTTATGTTCATGCAGGTATAATTCTAACTTTGTTTTCATTACGTTTTTTCATATGTGTTTTTGAATGTTCAAATAGCGTAGAAAACACTATAAACGTTTAGACCCCCAATTACAAAATTATCAATTCAAGCTTAATGTCAAACAATATATGTCGAAATGAACATAAGCTAATAACAGAATTGATAAAAAATCTAAACCAATTAAAATCACATCCACAGCAGAAATTAAATGGTAAAGATTAAGGGAAGAGAGATGCAAACAAAAGGATATCACAACGATGTATTACCAAAGAGGAAACCGAAGCCATTGGCGTAAAACTTCTTCGCCGCCCTCCAAGCGGTCAATATTCTACTAGAAAATGTAGTTGGGATACATGAACAGCAATAGACCCTCCAAGCCTAATCTACCCAGTGTACCTAAGCCCTCCAAGCTTCTTGCTCCAACGAGATTACGTCGAACTTTTGTCTTTTCTAGCTTACCGGATTCTGCTATAGCCCATAGCATCAACCAATAGCCATTGGTCCCTTCCTAACTACTTTCCAAAGCACCAAAAAGCCTTCTCACAAATGTAGGTATGGTGAGAAAATGATTTAGGTAATGAACATCTCAAGGATGTAACAGTGGAGAGGGTGAGAGTAGAGAAATTTGAAGAGTCTTTATGTGAAGATTGTAGATGAGTCAATCTTATCTTTCTCCAAGGTTTCTCTCTCAAAATTCTCTTTGGAAGCTCTCTACATTTCGTAGGTATAAGGGGTATTTATACTGGGGTGAGAAAGGAATGCGAAGAGTCAGTTTTTCCAAAACAAAGCTGGCTGGTGACTTGGCCTTGCGACTTCACTAAGTCACGAGTTCAAGCCACGAGCTAACTGAATGGTCAGTCTAGACTTTTTGTCCTGTAGTGCTACAGTTGGCATGACGGTTTAGCTTCTCTGCATGCTTCACTCATGTGCATCTTTTGGCAACTTGCTAGTCGTGAGCCACCCGCGAGATCCAGTCGTGAGTCCCTGCTTTACTGTACAGTGTTGAGCATTTTTTCACACTTTCTCACACACTACTCTTACATGATTCCTACCTAAATACAGGGTTTCTAAATGCTGAATTACAAGCAAATTTGGCACGGAATAAAGCCAACAAGATGGTTGATTAAATTCAACCTTACAATCTCTCCCTTTGGCTATTCCGTGACAAAACTCTACAACAAACTCTAGACTTAACGCGTGATTTGGGAACAGTTAAACAAAACTCACTCACACCTAACTCTAGAGTCTGTGAAGCTCTTGAACCATAAGAACAAGTATTTTCTGAAGCCTCTGTCTTAGTGTCCATAGGTTCACCTTCTTCTTGGTCACCTTCCTCTTCATCACCCGGAAGACGAACTCTTACCCTTGTAATGGTTAGCTTATTAATTGCCAAAGGAGTAGACAACAGGCTGATATCTTAAGGGATCTCCACACCTTTCAACCGAAAAAACCTCATAAGAAGGCTAGGAAAAATTAGCTTGGCCCTGGTGGATGTTCTGGTCTCATCCACAATGGTGTAGAAGATGTGAGAATTGATGTCTATGTAGGTTTTCTACTTGAGCTTCATAAGGAAGATGGCTCTGGCATTGTTGATTGTGGTTAGCTTCTTCACTGGGTATAGGTTAAACATTATAATCACTGTTAGACACCTCATGTTTGCTAGAAAGGCTGCGGTGTTGAGGCATCTCCCTTCTCTCACTCCACTAATATGTGTCTAAACAGTTTCTAAGGACAGCATCCTATCCTTATAATGAGTGAAATCATGATCATCTATGCCCTTAAAACCTAATACTTCATCAATATCATCCACATCTATAGTGAATTCCTTTCCTCTTATCCAACAATTAATCCCATACTCTTTTAACATAGCATTTGCATAAAACTCCCTAATCAAAGGATCACAAACTCTAGACAGGTAACTTAAAAGCTTATCCCAACCCCTTCCTTCAAAACAGCTTGGAATGAAGGTGTCCTTCAAATTCACCAAGTCTACAAATCTCTCCTGGATAATGGGTGCCATCAGTAGTACACTTTGTATCTCTCAAAATGTTCGAAATGTTAAAGAGACCTGAACTTGGTATTGTCCATCTTCAGCCTTTTGTCACTCTTCTTGGCAGTAGTCTTTTTCTTTGTAGGAGTCATCTGCAAAGCACAACAACATAGACCACAAAAGCAGAGCAAAATAGATAGAAACTCAAAAATCAGTAACAGGTTAGTAGTACTAAAAAGAACAGAAAATTATACCAACATTCAGTTCATACACAGTTCAGAAAAAATCATGGAATGAGAAAACTCAAATCAGAAAAGTACAGAACAATTTATCATCAATTTTTAGGCATAACACATTTTGACAATGAGCACAGAACCCATCATGAACAACTTAGGGTACACAGCCAAATACATACACCAACATGCAATAATCAACCATTGTGAAACAACCACACTCACAAACAGTGTATATCACATTAAACCCACAAAAATAGGCATATGTCTGTGAAACATATCTTAATGGGTATGAGATGATCAAACCAACACAGAACATTAAACCAACTCAAAATAGAAACTCAATCAAGATATCAATACTATCCATCATCCTAAAAATTAAGATCAATGAAACCCAAACATCCAATCACAACAAAATAGACTAAACCCATGATCGAACACCATAAATCTCAAGCCCTAATAACAACTCTAAAATCCGAGAACGCAGGGCTATAATCGTGAAATACTTAGCGAAAATAAGAAAACCCTTACCTTTTCTTGAATATACAGACAATGAACAGGCATAAATGTTCGAGGGAAAACTGAAAAGTTTTGAAAACTGCCCTTAAAGTACAAAACACGCAATTTTCGCGACTGAGTCAAGTCTCATTCAAGTAGCAAGGTAAGTCACGAGACACCTAGAAATCAAAAATTTTGAATTTTTTTTTTAAGTATTTTGCGCAACTGGAAGGTCTACCCGCGAGGAAGTCACGAGGTAAGTTGCAAAAATTTATGTTTACCCCTCACGACTGGACCTTCCACCCGCGAACAAGTCACCACACTGAACCGCGAGAAACATAAAAACCCAAATTTTGAAAAATATTCTAAGTATTTTTCGCAACTGGGACATTGACCCGCCAATGAGTCTTGAAAAATCTCTGTGTGGGCTCGCGATTGGGGCATGCGACTGGACCAACCTGCGACTGAGTCACCAGAACAGGGCAACATTGTTTTTGAAGATTTTGACAAATTTTACAAAAACAAAATACTTTCCAAAAATAACTAAAACACACAAAAATCTTTTTTTGTTTGATCAACAAGGATTGAGAATGTGAAAACACATTTAAACAAGTACAATCCCACAAATGAATAAGGCATTCATTGAATATAGACATGTGTGATGTGTGTGTGTACCAAAAATGAGATAATCCTTAGTCCAATGTGAAGCTTCAATGATCAATTCAACCAAAGTATACACAATTAGTACTAGATAGAGTGACCCATCTCAATTATAGAAATCAATTATAGAAATATGTATATATGATCTCCCACATAAACTTGATAACATAATTTTGAAGCTTTTCATTTGGCTTCATATACAACATATCATTTGATTTTTTTGAATCAATACATCTCATTGTAAGATTGACACCTGAAATTTTTGATATTTTAATTTGATGAGTAAGCCTTTGGCTTTTTGGGCATCATACATTTTATTTTTGGTCGCTTTCCCTTTTTCCTAGTTAAATACTAGTATGTACGATAGGCTTTTGCAGCTCAAAATCTCTTTTCATTTGGAGATTTACATTTGGTGAGCTCTTTAAGCTAAAAACAATAAAATAAAGAGTGGGAAGATATATAGGCACAAGTCTTTGCATGTCTCAAGATCAACAAAACCATTCACTAATTCATGACAAGGTTGAAGATCTATTTACAACAGTCACATAGATTTTAAGATTTCTCCCACAATGATATGAGTGCATAGGGAACAAGCTAAGCTCGTAGATGCACAGAGCCATTAGTACAAAGGTAAAAGACAAAACATGTTTTGAGACAAAACTCAACAATGTCGATCAAAATTTTTGGATTTTCTACTTTTTATGTGTTTTTAGATTTTTGACATAGAAGCAAGAAAAGACTGATCAAAGACAACAATGTAAAAACATTCAAAACAATTGCAAACAAACATACAAAATTTTCAGCACAAGCTGGACCAAAAACAAAAAGCACATAACCAATCAAAGTCACAAAGCATTGGAAGTATTAATGCACGGACATGTTATAATGCTTATGCATGAGTACCCTTCTTCACCCACATGTCACGTACGTTTGGGGTGATATCCCTATAGGATTGGGTACGAGAGTTAGGACTCTCAAACCTTCTAGGGAAGCTTTCCAAGCAACTGGTGAGTGCACCGATCATCTTCATCATGTCCATCACACTAGGATCACCATTTCGACCTCTTGATGACTTAATAGCCAAAGTCCTCTTGTCATTTCTTGGTCCTCTTGACCCTCAATCAGTTGCATTGTTCAATGCTCTAAGCTTATGACAATTTGGTCTGGTGTGTCCTTGAAGTCCACAATGATGGCAAAAATGGTTCGTTCTAGGACCTCTTTGTGATCTTGGAAAAGATTTCCCTTTAGCTTCAGGTTTGATCATTGATTGGTTACGGGGCTTATTCAACACCAGTTGGTCAGCCACATTCTTCTTCTTTTCATCCTCTACTTTCTTAGGTGTAGAGGCAGCCACTACTAGTTCTTTGGCTTGCACGAACTTCACTTCCTTGGTGATTTTGATAGCTGAACTACTTTCTCCGGTATATCCTAACCCGGATTTGTCTGAGAAATGTTTTTAAGAGGAAATGACATCATCTAGCTTCTTGGTAGAGACCTTCTCTACCTTGGCATTTGCTTGAACTACCTCAAGCTCAAGGAATCTAATTTTTAGGTAAGCTTCTGACAACTCTCCATTCAGCTTCTCTATCTCACACTTGGCCTCTTTATGTCACACTAGGAGACTTCTATAGTCCTCCTCTGCCTTTTTCATCTTTTTCACGGTTGCCTTGGCCACACGTGCATATTCTTCTGATTTATCAAGGAGTGAATTGAAGTTTTCTTGAAGACCCTCTGTACTCTCATCTTCTTCAACATTTGATTCTTCTATAATTCCCATTGATTCCTCATCACTATGCTCTCCAAGCTCTTGTACAAGCATATTCAAGTCCTCCAAAGACTCATCATGAGCAATAGTCATAAAAGCAGAGTAATTCCCTTCTCCGTCACAGCTTTCCTCAGAATCAGAATTAGATGAATCCGAGTCACTAAGAGTTGTAGCATACACCTTGCTCTTCATTCTCAAATAATTAGGACATTCTTTCTTGAAGTGTCCATGCCCGTTGCACTCGAAGCAAGTGATTCCTTATGTAGATTGGGATCCCTTTCCGTCTTTCCCTTTGAATTCCTTTTACTCCTTCCCGGAACTTTGGAATTTCCCTTTATCACCAAATTTTCCATTTTTCTTGAATTTCAAGAACTTTTGAAAATTCTTCACAAGATATACCATATCTTTGTCGACAACATCCTTATCCGATGAGTCATGAGTTTCAACCCTTTCATTAATTGTCTTAAGAGCAAGAGATTTGCTCTTCCTTTGTGTGGGCAATGACAGTTCATAAGTCTAAAGTGAACCAATCAATTCTTGGACTTTGATATCATCAAGGTCCTTACTCTTTTTGATTGCTGTCACCTTGGTACGGAAGCTTTCTAGTAATGACCGAAGGATCTTCCTCACTATCTTGGAATCCTCGATTTTCTTCCCCAAATTAAACTTGCCAATGACCACCTCATTCAGCTTGCTATAGAAAGAGTCAAATGACTCGTCCTCACTCATTTTTAGCTCCTCAAACCGAGTGGTCAGCATCTGCAACTTAGTATCTTTCACCTTCTTCATTCCTTCATAAGTGGTTTCCAATATCTGTCATGCCTCCTTGGTAATAGAGATGTGAGATATCCTGTGGAACTCATCTAGAGATACACTACAAAAAATAGCGTTCAGTGCTTTGCTATTTGCATTAGATGCCTCGAGGGTTGCCTTATCCCACGTGGATTTAGCAACCTCTGGACTAGTCCATCCAATATCCACCGCATCCCAAACGGTTTCATCCATTGAACACAAAAATGCCATCATCCTGACTTTCCAAAAGGCGTAGTTGCTACAATCAAAATATGGTGACGCATTTAAAGATTGAGACCGGTTCATCTCAATATGAGGTCAAGGATTGCACTATGATGTTTAAACCCCACGTGGATTTAGCAGCCTTCGGCCTGGTCCATCCAATATCCATCGCATCCCAAACGGTTTCATCCATTGAACACAAAAATGCCCTTATCCTGACTTTCCAAAAGGCATAGTTACTACAATCAAAATATGGTGGCGCATTTAAAGATTGAGACATATTCATCTCAATACGAGGTCAAGGACTGCATTACGGTGTTTAAATCATAAAGAGTGCACCCGTTCTGATACCAATTGAATGTTCAAATAGCATTTAAAATACTATGAACGTTTAGATCCCCAATTACAAAATTATCAATTCAAGCTTAATGTCAAACAATATATGTGCAGAAAATGAACATAAGCTAATAACAGAATTGATAAACAATCTAAACCAATTAAAATCACATCCATAGCAGAAATTAAATGGCAAAGATTAAGAAAAGATAGATGCAAATACAAGGACAACACAACGATATGTTATTGAAGAGGAAACTAAAGCCTTCGGTGTAAAACCTCTCTGCCGCCCTACAAGCGGTCAATAATCCACTAAAAAATGTAGTTGGGATACTTAAACAGCAATAAACCCTCCAAGCCTAATTTACTTAGTGTACCTAAGCCCTCTAAGCTTCTTGCTCCAACGAGGTTATGCCGACCCTTTGTCTTTTCTAGCTTACCGAATTCCGCTATAGCTCATAGCATCAACCAGTAATCATTGGTCCCTTCCTAACTGCTTCCCAAAGTGTCAAAAAACCTTCTCACAGATGTGGGTATGGTGAGAAAAGGATTTGCGTGATGAACCTCTCAAGGATGTAACAATGGAGATGGTGAGAGTTGAGGAATTTGAAGAGTCTTTATGTAAAGTGTGGATAAGTCAATCTTATTTTTTTTCTAGGGTTTCTCTCTCAAAATTCTCTCTGGAAGCTCTCTACATTTCATGGGTATAAGGGGTATTTATACTGGGGTGAGAAAGGAATGCGAAGAGTTAGTTTTTCCAAAACAGAGCTAGCTGGCGACTTAGCCTCGCGACTTGACTGAGTTGTGAGTTCAAGCCACAAGCTAACTAAATGGCCAGTCGGGATTTTTTGTCCTGTAGTGCTATAGCTGGCATGACGGTACAGCTTCTCTGCATGCTTCACTCATGTGCATCTTCTGGCGGCTTGCCAGTCGCGAGCAACCCGCGAGATCCAATCACAAGTCCCTGCTTCATTGCACAGTCTTAAGCATTTCTTCACACTCTCTCACACACTAGCCTTACATGATTCCCACCTAAATACAGGGTTTCTAAATGCTGAATTACAAGTAAATTTGGCTCGGAATAAAGCCAACAAGATGGTTGGTTAAATTCAACCTTACAGTTTTAGTTTCCATAGATATGATGCTTTCTTTTTTATTTAAATAATCATTTTTCTCATATGTTATCACATGTTTCCTTTTGTTTTCAAAAAATTTCACATATGATTAGTTGATAAGCATGTCCAGATCTAGGGTTGAATCTTTCTTTAAGGTTTTATATCTGCAAATTTTCTCATGATTTTCTTAAACTAAAATCAATTTTGCAATTTTTCTCCATGTTTTTAAAAATTAAATATACATTTGAACATTTTTCTAAATAAAAATTGATCTGTACTTTCATTAAATACAAATATGAAAATTTTTATAGATAAAAACTAAACGATATTTTCATTAAATATAGATCTAAAATGTATTGTGAATAAAAAAAATGATCTATATTTTCATTACATACAAATCTGAAATTTTTTATATAAAAATTGATCTGTATTTTCATTAAATACAGATTTGAAATTTTTTTCTAGATTAAAAAAATCTGTATTTTCATTAAATATAGATTTTCAATTTTTTCTGCACATAAAAATAGATCTACATTTTCATTAAATAAAGATTTGAATTTTTTTGGCATAAAAAAAACTGGTCTGTATTTTCATTAAATAGAGATCTGAAATTTTTCTGCACATAAAAACATATATGTATTTTTATTAAATACAGATATGAATTTTTCTGCACACAAAACTGGTCTATATTTTCATTAAATACATGTCTGAATTTTTGTACCTATAAAAACTAATCTGTATTTTCATTAAATACAGATCTGAAATTTTTCATAATAATAATAAAAAAAATGTTCTCTTCAATATAAAATACCAACAATTTTTGTATTTCTTAAATAAAAATTGCAAATTTTGAATCCTTAAAGAGTGAATTAATCTTAAATTTAGGAATTTCAATACATAATTGTAATGTCATGCATCATTTCAATGGGTATATAAATGGTTATTTAGAGTCTAGAAGACCAGACTTCATCTAGGCAAAATAGGTGCCTAACATCTTCCCATTCTATAACCTAGCCCTCGAATCTTGATTTTGGTTCGTAGAGAATGCATTATCCCTTTCCTTTTTAGATTGTAATCTAGGAAGCAAAGTCTTGTAATTTTCCTCTTTTAGATTGTAATTTAGGAAACAAAGCTTTGTAATTTTTTACTAGATTGTAATCTAGGAAACAAAGCCATGTATATTTCATTTTATTAAATTTTAATTCATTTAAATAAATGAGAAGTTTTTTTATTCAAATATGTATAACATGTATTTTCTTTCTTTTTTCTTATTTTTTGTAACAAAAAATAAGTGGCAACTCCACACATAATCCTGAAAGGGGAAGGTGTCGATGCCTAACCCCTTTTCTAAGAGCACCCTTAGGTTTTTACTCTGGTTTCTCATAGTGGCGACACCACTAGGGATGTCAAGGGCTAAATTTCGAGTTAGACTTTAAATGACCAATTATATACCCTTGTTTTTCGTATGATATTTTTTGTTTGGTTCTTTATGTCTTGTATTATTTGTATAGTAATTTGTTTGAAGTTGCCATGTTGATTGTTAAAAGCTTTCGTTAACTGTCATAGTATGTGCCATCAAAATAACAAATATGCATGTACCCATCTCAACATATGGTGGTAGTAACCATGGATCACCATTCTTCATTAGATTCGGATACCTAGTGGTGAACTCACCAACTCATAGCCCAAAGTCACTGGATCATTTCTTGTTGACTAAAAATGATAGACCATGCCGTTTGGACCAACGTAATGTTCATCATATTACAAGTTAAGAGGTATAACGTCCTAGTTATAGGAAACAATAAAACAACAAACCCACCCTACAATGGAATGACTTAGAACCTATCCTTAAGCTAGTCCATGTTAAAATTGCATTGCATTCCGTGTGTGTTTGTTTGGTTGATAGATTGATATAGATGGGGACCTAGCTTTGTTTGACCCAACCAAGCCTTTTCTTAAGGGAGAATTTGGTTAAGATCAGAGGGAAGACTCCAAAGAGAATCTAAGAATGATAGCCAACCTAGCAGTTCCAGTTCCAAACGTATCTGTTGGAAATAAAGATAAATGCAACGGAAAACAATTTTTAAACGGATCTACTTCATTCGATATTGATAACACGTACTAAGTAAATTTCAGAATTCGAGAACAAGAGATCGTACCTTGAAGCGGTGAATTTCAAAATCGAAGATCAAACATTCTTGGGAAGACTTTTAATCTTCACTCCAATTCCACTTCATACCCAAGATGTGTGGTCTCTCAATCGGCAACAAAAAGGTGATTAGAGAGTGACAAAAACTCACATACACACCATTTCACAATGATGTTTCTCACTCCTAATATTCTGAACGTTTTTCCCTTTTTGTATCTAACCAATTATCTAATTGGGCTGGCCTTTTGGGCCTTTCCAATTGGGCTTAAGTTTTTGGCTTGGAGTGGGACCAAAAGGGGACCAATAAGACACTAGCTCCAATGGGCTTTGGGCTTTTCTGTCAATTCTTGACAAGTCCAAAGTTACCATTAACTATATTTAATACCACTATATAAATATAGTTGCACTCTAGGCCTTATCAATAAATTATTTCCCAAGACTTTATTGTACATGCAACCCCTTCATTAAAATATTCGTAGTAATACAAAGTCATGAAATGTTGACTGCCACTTTGTAGATTACTACATCTTAATCCTTGAGTACCCAGTTTAATCCTTTATGTTATTCAATATATATTTATGAAATCCAATTTCACAAATATATATACTTTAGTAACTCTTTACTAAAGTGGTTGGGCCCAACACTCTGAATAACCAAACCCATTAAACTTATCTCAAGAGAATATTTTATATCTCCGTTAAGAGATTATGAATTCCATCTTGAGAATACATGTCCCATCAACACTAAATGCGGCTGCCCAACATACTGAGGTTTTGACCATAACTTATAGATCTCACTCCTGATATATCAAAGCAACCTACATCTCATGATCAGGTCCATTATTCTCTCAGGATTTAGAGTTGATGTAAATAGAAGTCGTGAGCTTTATTATTCATTTGACAGTCATTAGGAGAATAATAAATCTCACAGCGGTCCAGTTCAATATGTCTTAACTCTTAAAACATATCAACATACCAACTAGAAGTCTTCACTTCCATAATCAAGACAAATCATCTTAGTTGATATGTTATAGTCTTCGCAGATGAAACGCCCAATTTCATCACCGACTACGAACTAAAATTCTGAGTTTACAAAGAACTTGTGATTTATATCTTTCTATGACTTTTCACATAAATCACATACTATGCATCTCATGGACTAAGATAATGTCCCATTAGTTCATAAATAGTCTCAAATAATTAAGCAACTTAATTATTCATGACATGTCAATAAAAAAGGGTGGCGTTCATATATTGAAGAGTTCAAAGGTTTTGAAGTGGTAGAAGGTTTCTGCTATGAGTTCATTTACGGGGATTGTAGAATCTAGGGATAAATGTTTTGTACTAGATCTGAAACTTCTCTTTACTATAGTGGATTGCTTTTTGGGAATGTTTCCCCCCAGGTTTTTTTTTACTGTGAAACTAATTTGTTTCATTAGTTTTCCTGAGTTATCGAACACCTTAGTGCATATCGTAAGATTCTGTGCTCGAGAAAATATAGCACATGCACAAAAAGAATATAAGGTGTAGCCTCGGTTTAATTGCTTAATGCTTAAAATTAGTGTGTACTATTAGGCGTGATGCCAAATCACACAACTAAAATCTGTGTATACATTATGAGGCAAAATTCAAGAAATTTACATGATTGCAAGCTTATGTTCTAGGAGATGTGAGAGTTATATGATGTAACTCGTTAGGTGATAGTCTATTTTGAATTCTATGTGATGGATTTTGTAGATCTTATGGTTGATTGCTATTCATATATCACCTCACATATATCTCAAGCTTTTACTAATTGCACACACTACACAAATTACTCTTTGCTAAACATTGTATTGTTGGGATTTGTGCCCTAGAATCCTATTGTATAATGCTATGTATTACATTATGTATGACGTGATGTATCACTTAAAATTGCAATTAATAAAGTTGTTTTATTATTATCTGAAACAATGGTAACATGAATGTTTGGACATTATCATATAGTCCATGAGATGCATAGTATGTGATTTATGTAATTTAGTCACAGAAGATATAAGTCACAAGTTCTTTGTAAACTCAGAATTTGGTTCGTAGTCAGTGATGAAATTGGGCATTTCATCTGCAAAGATTATAACATATCAACTAAGATGATTTGTCTTGGTCATGGAAGTGGTGACTTCTAGTTGATATGTTGATATGTTTTAAGAGTTAAAACATATTGAACAGGACCGCTGTGAGATTTATTATTCTCCTAATGACTGTCAATTGAATAATAAATCTCACGACTTTCATTTACATGAACTCTTAATCCTAAGAGAATAATGAACCTGATCATGAAGTGTAGGTTACTTTAATATATCAGGAGTAGGATCTAAAGTAACGGTCAAAACCTTAGTATGTTGGGCAGCCACATTTAGTATTGATGGAACATATATTCTCAAGATGGAATTCATGGTCTCTTAACAGAGATACAAAATATTCCCTTGAGATAAGTTTAATGGAAGGGTTGCCTGTACAATAAAGTCTTGGGATATAATTTATTAATAAGGCCTAGAGTGCAATTATATTTATATAGTGGTATTAAATATAATTAATAGTAACTTTGGACTTGTCAAGAGTTGACAAAAAAGCCTAAGGCCCATTGGAGCAAGAGTCTTATTCATTCTCTTTTGGTCCCACTCCAAGCCACATACTAAAGCCTAATTACGAAGGCCCAAAAGGCTAGCCCAATTAGATAATCAGATATATAGAGAGAGAAACATACAGATTTTAATATGAATAATAATCTGAAATAATTGGTATGTATGTGAGTGTTAGACACTCTTCAATTCTCTCTAGAACAAACTTATATATCTGATTGAGAGACCACACATCTTGGGAATTAGTGGAATTAGAGTGAAGATTGAAAGTCTTCTCAAGAACTTTTTAATTTTCAGTTTTGAATTTCACTGCTTAAGGTACACAATCTTACTCTCTAATTCTGAAACTTATATGACACATGTTGACAATTGTGAATGAAGTAGATCCGTCAATTTAATTTTTCCGCTGTGTAGAATCTTGTTTCCATCAAATGGTATTAGAGCGGTCTTCAATTTCCAATCTGTTTAACATGTTTTGTGAGTTTTGGAATTAGAGATAATAGTTTCATGATGTTAGAAGATTATATGTGTATCTAATTTTCTGCATGGTTGTTGAAACTATGATTTGAAGAAAATTGAAATTGATGTTATGATGTTGTTTAAATTTGAATTTAAGTAAGTTAAATTGAACTTTAAGACTATAGTATCAATGAAATTCAGTTTTGACATCAAATTATGTCTATCATGTTCATATGGTGATTGTTTGTTCATAGAAAACCGTAGAAAACTATTCTGATTTTTTCCTTCAAAAACTGAAAACACGAGTTTTTTGCTGGTTAGCTTACCGCGAAGTTACTCGCGAGAAATGTTTCCGAAGCACAAAACTTTTCGTGGGTAAGCTTTACTCGCGAAACAGTAGCGAGACAGTAGCGAAACTTTCTGTTTGATTTTTTGAGTTTTCACTATTTTGCCTAAACTCAATTTCGCGGGAAAAGCTTAGTCATGAGACAGTAGCGAGACAGTAGCGAAAGTTTCTGTCTGAATTTTGTGTTTTCAGTTTTTCATTTTCGCGAGAACAGCTTAGTCGCGAGATACTCGCGAAAATGCTACTGAAGGGAATTTTGAATTTTTTCTAAGTGTTTTCAAATGTATAAAGTGCAAGGCTGTGTGTGATTAGTTTACACATGTTTAAAAAATAAAAACCTTTAATTTAAAACATCTAGTGGGAGAGAGATACAAGGGTTGGATCTCATAACCTCCATTGTCGGTTTATAGTAGTGTGATTAATCTCCTTGCCTTGGCGTATATGCCTTGCTCCCTTCGGAGGGTGTTTAATTCATGAAACTACAGATTAAACTTCTTAATGATGGATGATATGTGTTTTTACATTGAAAACGACCACGCTACCGTGGAGTTACTTGGTAACTCACATTGATTCTAGGCAATGGTGTACACTAGACTAAGTATAATGTTAACCTCCCTTCGGAGCTATGTCATTAATACTTAGAGGCTGAAGTAAAAGCGGCAAATTATTTTTGTTTGGTAAGAGTTACCATGATAGCATTAATAATGAGAATAATTCTCGCTTAATCATAGTGATTAATATGACCTCGCTTCTGAGGAATATTAATTGCGGGATTAGGTTGTCGTTGTATATAATATATTATGGTTTTATTAAGGTTCCATACTATATGTTCATATGCTAAATTGATAATGTCTAGTTTATTTATTATATTCATGTTTATTAATTTCAGATTTGAACATGGCATTTTTTAGCCCACTTGTTACTATTCTTAATCAAAACAAACTAACTGGATCCAACTATGTTGACTGGAAAAGAAATTTGGACATAGTTCTCACAGCTGAAGAGCACAAATATGTGCTTATTAAACCATGTCCTAGCTTTCCTTCATTAGATGCTCATCTTGAGGAAAAACAACGATATGATCGTTGGCAGAAATCTAATGAAATAGCCAAGTGCTACATCCTAGCATCTATCTCAAGTGTTCTGCAGCATCAAATGCAGGATGTAGAACTAGCTTCGGACATAATGCTAAGTCTGAAGGAGATGTTTGGTGAGCAAGGCCGTTCTGCAAGGCAAGAAACCATGAGGCAAATTTATAATACCAAAATGGCTGAAGGCGGTTCAGTTAGGGAGTATTGTCTCACAATGATCTCTAATCTGAATACATTAGAGGTTTTAGGTGCCGACATTGATGGAGAATCCCAAGTGGATATGATACTCCAGTCACTACCAAAATCATTCAAGGAATTCAGACTTAATTATAATATGAACAAAAAGATTTATTCTTTGTCTAAATTAATGAATGAATTGGTAGCGGCGGAAGGCATCCTTGGTACTTCTAATGTTGAAGCCAATGTAGGTGAAGCTTCTACTTCACAACCTAAGTCGAAAGGCAAGGGTAAGAAGAAGAAGAAGAAGAAGGACTTCACTAAGCAAGAGGGTAAGCAAATTGCCTTAGGGGTTGTCGACAAAGAAAAGAAGCTCAAAGGAAAATGTTTCCATTGTGGTGAGAAAGGACATTGAAAGAGGAATTGTCCAATTTTCAAAGCTGCCAAGAATAAAGGTATGAAAAGTTCATTTCTCCTTGAAATATATTTAGTGTAGAATCCCACAGATTCCTGGTGTGTGGATTCAGGTTGTACTAATCATATCTGCAATTCTTTGCAGGGGTTCCAGGAGACCAGAAAGCTTAAGGAAGGGGAATTGTTTCTTACTTTGGCTAATGGGAGCAAGATTCCGGTTATAGCTATTGGTGTTTATAATTTATGTTTTGAGTCTAGAGTTTTAATATTGGAAGACTATTTGTATGTACCTAATGTTCGTAGGAATTTAATTTCTGCAACTTATTTAGGTAAACATGGATATTGTGTTATCCTTAAAGATAATGTTGTAATAAAGAAGGGTAAAATGTTTATCTGTTCTGCAATATTGTAGATGGTTGGGCTCTAAGAGTCCATCTTTGATTAGTCTTTGAATCCTATTTGAATTAATATGACCTAAACGCAAGTGCCAAAGATATGCTTCTACTAGTGATGCATATCTTTGGCACTTACATTTAGGTCATATTAATTCAAATAGGATTCAAAGACTGATCAAAGATGGACTCTTAGAGCCCATGGACTTTGATGAAATTCCAGTTTGTGAATCTTGTTTGGAAAATAAAATGACCAAACGACCTTTTAATGCAAAAGGTAGAAGAGCTCAAGATTTTCTAGAACTAGTACATTCAGATGTATGTGGTCCTATGTCAATCCAGGCAAGAGGAGTTTATGAGTATTTCATCACTTTTACCGATGATTACTCTAGATTTGATTATGTGTACCTAATTAAACGGAAGTCTGAAACCTTTGAAACGTTCAAAGAGTTTAGGGTTGAAGTTAAGAATCAATTAGGCAAACGCATAAAGGCCATTCGATCTGATCGTGGTGGTGAAAATGGGATTGTATCCCAATTGACTGCACCTGGTACTCCCCAACAGAATGGTGTATCAAAAAGAAGGAATAGTACTCTTTTAGAAATTGTTAGGTCCATGATGAGTTACTCAACTTTATCGATATCTTTTTGGGGTTATGCCATAAATACAGCAATACATCTTTTGAATTTAGTTCCATCAAAATCTGTTCCCAAAACACCCACGAAATTGTGGAGTGGTCGTAAGCCTAGTATGAAATATCTCCACATTTGGGTTTATCCAGCACGTGTTAAAAGGGAAGCCTGATAAATTGGAACCAAAATCAGAAGTATGTTTGCTTGTAGGTTATCCAAAAGAAACTAGGGGTTATTTATTCTATAGTCGTAAGGATAACAAATTTTTTGTTAGTACAAATGCTAAGTTCTTAGAAAATGACTATATGAATAATTTTACTCCTAGAAGTAGAGTTATGTTGGTTGAAATGAATGAACCTGTAAAAGAACAACCAATGAATGAAACTAGGGATGATGTGGCTGTATTAGATACACCACAAGATACTACTTATGAGATGTATAGTATACAGGTGCCTCGTCGTAGTGGGAGAATTGTTCGGCCTCCTATAAGATTCATAGGTTTGGGAGAAACTTATGAAGCTATCTCAGAAGAGGCTGAATCAGATCCCTACACTTATAAGGAGACAATGAGTGATATAGATGCACATCATTGGGTCAAAGCTATGAAATCTGAGTTAGATTCCATGTATTCTAATCATGTTTGGGATCTTGTAAAGGCCCCTAACGGCATTAAACCTGTAGGTTGCAAATAGGTTTACAAGAGGAAGAGAGGGATAGATGGAAAGGTTGAAACCTTTAAAGCAAGGCTAGTGACGAAAGGGTACACTAAAAAAGAAGAAATTGATTATGAAGAAACCTTTTCACCAGTAGCAATACTTAAATCTATCAGAATTCTCTTATCCATTGCTGCTCATTATGATTATGAGATTTGGCAAATGGATGTCAAGACTGCATTTCTTAATGGCAATCTTGAAGAGGAAATCTATATGATACAACCAGAAGGTTTCATAGCAGAGAACCAAGAGCATATGGTATGCAAGTTGAAAAGGTCTATTTATGGACTTAAGCAAGCATCTAGGTCATGGAACATCAGATTTGATCAAGCAATCAAATCATTTGGTTTTGAACAAAATCTTGATGAACCATGTGTGTACAAAAGACATCAAGATAAAGTAGTAATGTTCCTAGTGCTTTATGTTAATGTGATTCTACTTATTGGAAATGATGTAGGGGTAATGTCATCTATAAAGGTTTGATTGTCAAGTCAATTTGATATGAAGGACTTGGGTGAGGCTAACTTTATTCTAGGGATCAAGCTTTGGTGAGATCGCAAGAATAAGATGTTAGGATTATCACAAGTTGGATATATAGATAAGGTTCTAGAACAGTTTAGCATGCAAAACTCCAAGAAATGATTACTTCCTTTCAGACATAGAGTTCCTCTGTTTGGTGACCAAAGGCCTAAGACTCAAGAGGAAAAAGATATGATGAGACAAGTTTCTTATGCTTCTGCAGTAGGAAGTCTCATGTATGTCATGCTTTGTACTAGACCAGATATTTGTTATTCAGTAGGCATGGTTAGCCGATATCAATCAAATCCAGGACCAAAACATTGGCAAGCTGTAAAGCATATTCTCAAGTATCTACGGAGAACGAGAAATTATATACTTGTTTACCATTGTGAGGATTTGATTCTCATTGGCTATACAGATTCATATTTTCAATCGGATCTAGATTTTAGAAAATCCACATCAGGATGTGTTTTCACCTTGGGAGGTGGAGCCATAACTTGGAGGAGTGTCAAGCAATCTTGTATTGCAGACTCCACCATGGAAGCAAAATATGTTGCTGCTTGTGAAGCAGCAAAGGAAGCTGTATGGCTCAAGAAATTTCTTTCTGACCTTGGTGTATTGAGAATGGAACAAGTTCCCATCACATTGTTTTGCGACAATAGTGGTGTAGTTGCACAATTAAAAGATCTAAGGTATCACAAGAAAGGAAAGCACATCGAGAGAAAGTATCACATCATTAGAGACATTATTGCTCGTGGAGATGTGGTGGTAGCAAAGATTGAAAGTGCAAATAATCTAGCAGATCTCTTTACCAAAGCCTTGCCTCAAAGGACCTTCGAGTCACATTTGGAGGGAATGGGAGTTAGATTAATGTACAATAGTCTTTAGGGCAAATGGGAGATTGTTGGGATTTGTGCCCTAGAATCCTATTGTATAATACTATGTATTACATTATGTATGACATGATGTATGACTTAATATTGCAATTAATAAAGTTGTGTTTTATTATTATCTGAAATAATGGTAACATGAATGTTTGGACATTATCATATAGTCCATGAGATGCATAGTATGTGATTTATGTGATTTAATCACAGAAGATATAAGTCACAAGTTCTTTGTAAACTCAGAATTTGGTTCATAGTCGGTGATGAAATTGGGCATTTCATCTGCGAAGACTGTATAACATATCAACTAAAATAATTTGTCTTGGTCATGGAAGTGGTGACTTCTAGTTGATATGTTGATATGTTTTAAGAGTTAAAACATATTGAACAGGACCGCTGTGAGATTTATTATTCTCCTAATGACTGTCAATTGAATAATAAATCTCACGACTTTCATTTACATGAACTCTTAATCCTGAGAGAATAATAGACCTGATCATGAAGTGTAGGTTGCTTTGATATATTAGGAGTGAGATCTAAAGTAACGGTCAAAACCTCAGTATGTTGGGTAGCCACATTTAGTGTTGATGGAACATATATTCTCAAGATGGAATTCATAGTCTCTTAACAGAGATACAAAATATTCCCTTGAGATAAGTTTAATGGATTTGTTATTCAGAGAGTTAGGCCTAACCACTTTAGTAAGACTAAAGTATATATTTATGAAATTGGATTTCATAAATATATGATGAATAACTTAAAAGGATTAAACTGAGTACTCAAGGATTAAGATGTAGTAATTCACAAAGTGGCAGTCCTCATTCATGACTTTGTATTACTATGAATATTTTATGAAGGGGTTGCATGTACAATAAAGTCTTGGGATATAATTTATTAATAAGGTCTAGAGTGCAATGATATTTATATAGTTGTATTAAATATAATTAATGGTAACTTTGGATTTGTCAAGAGTTGACAGAAAAGCTCAAGGCCCATTAGAGCTAGAGTCTTATTCGATCCCTTTTGGTCCCACTCCAAGCCACATACTAAAGCCCAATTGGGAAGGCCCAAAAGGCTAACCCAATTAGATAATTAGATATATAGAGAGAAACATACAGATTTTAATATGAATAATAATCTGAAATAATTGGTATGTATGTGAGTGTTGGACACTCTTCAATTCTCTCTAGAACAAACTCATATATCTGATTGAGAGACCACACATCTTGGGAGTTAGTGGAAATGGAGTGAAGATTGAAAGTCTTCTCAAGAACTTCTGAATTTTCAGTTTTGAATTTCACTGCTTCAAGGTACACAATCTTACTCTCTAATTCTGAAACTTAGATGGCACATGTTGACAATTGCGAATGAAGTAGATCCGTCAATTTAATTTTTCCGCTGCGTAGACTCTTGTTTCCATCATGTACATGTTATTATGTGTGTTATTGGCTTGTCCAACCAAGTTTGAAAAATACCTTGAGATTTATGCACAACTGATTTGTTGCTTGAAAATTATAAAGGGAGTTTGTTTGAAACCTTAATCGTTGGAAGAATTGGGTTTAAATTTTGGGATTTTGAGAAAGTATTTCATCTCATACTCATGCATTTTGTTCATCAACTTTCAATGCTTTGAGAAGTGTATGGCCAAAAAGTTTTTGTTCAAAACTGTGTTTTTTTCTAAAAAAAATTTTTGAGCCTCTGCCTGTTTCGATCGATCCATTTTGTTTTTCAATCGATCAAAAATGCGCTAAAATATTTCTAAATGTCTTGGGTTGATTCGATCGATCGAATGTAAATTTCGATCAATCGAATATCGCGAATCAGGTTTTTAAAATATCAGATTTTGACCTGTTCAAATCACTTTTCAAAAGTTTCAAACCTTTTTCTCTCTCTCTCTCCGACTTGGCGAGGCTAAAGCTTCTATTTTTGTCGTTTTTCTTCCGAATCTTTTACAAGGTTTTTGTCTTCAAAGGCCGGTATGTCCATTATACCCTTCCTTTTTCTTTTATTTTCATGTCTCATGCATTATTCATTCCAATTTTCGAACCTATTTCTCTTTGGGGTTTTTGTTGATTCAAGCCTTTTTAAGTGAAATTGATCATTGGGTTTTTGTTGGGACATAATATAAATATGATTTTGAAGGTTTAATTTGGTCAATTTTGTGATCTATGAAAAATTGAAAAATCTAGGGCTTGTATTTGATCCGAATTGGGGATTTGTTCAAATTGGGTTCAATTGATGCAATTGGCTTGTTGAATTGATGTCATTGATCATTATATTATGTTTTCTAGCTTGTGTGATGATCAATTAGTCAAATTATTTTCCAAAATCTTAACAAGTGGTTTTCAATTTTGGGATTTTTGTTAGAAACTCTGTGCTCAAGCCAATTTTGTGAAATTGAACTTAAATTGAACTTAGTTTAACTGCATTAGAACATGCATCATATAGATTTTTGTTTTATATTTTTTTTGTGCTAACTTGCAGTCTGCCCTTGGTTTGTGTTTTTTTTGTTCTTTTGGTTCTATCATGATGTCTTTGTCCTTTCCTTAGCACTACGCCTAGGAAGACTATAGCTTGTAGGTCTGTTCCCTCACATTTTCCTTCCCCACCTTCTTTTGACTGTGAAGTTTCCTAGTGAGAAAAATCAAGAAATTTTTGATAAACTGAACCTTAAGAGAAAGATATGGGCTGAGCGTTCTGTTGTGTTAAATGAGTTTGATCTTGCCATTAGGGAAAATTTTGAGCGTTGGGGCTGGTTACCTCTGTTGGATATTTCCGATCCTCCTCCTCTAGCTACCCTGATTAGAGAGTTCTTTTCGAACATCTCTATCCGCGTCTATGATTCCAACACTTTGGTAAAGAGTTGGATACGAGATGTAGAGTACACCATTACTCCTACTGTAGTGGCTGATGCTCTAGGGGTACCTGTGGTCTAGCACCCTGTCTATCCTTATGATGAGTCTCCTCTTTTGAGTGATGTCATGTCATACATCACTGGGTCTTCTATTCAGTGGGGTTCTGATCCTAGAATTACCACTGCTGAGCTCTCTGAGTTGCATTATCTTTTCTTTAGAATAGCATGTCATTCTATCTGACCCATTTCTCATCTTCACACCATTCCTCTCAAGAGGTGTGTCTTTTTGTACGCTCTTGTTACTGATGCTCCTATTAGTTTTCCTCACTTGTTTCTTTGTTCTTTGAACGAAGTTTATAGGAGTTCATCTTCCTCTCACGCTATACATCCTATCTTTATTCATAGGATTTTGTTATATCTTGGTCTAGATGGTTTCCCTTTTTTTGAGCCTGTTCATGTTATTGCTCCTACAGGTGCGTCTTTTCTTAGACAGAGGGCTGCTCATCTTCAAGTTGGATCTAAACACCCTAGGTCTAAGCCTTCTGGTACCGCACCTCCTCCTTCTTCTTCTACAGGTCTTGCTGTTGAGGATGTTCCTGATCCTGTTGGTGATGCTATTGTTGCTGATGTTCCTCCACCTCCTTCGGATGCCTTTGATATATGTCATACCTTGGAGACTGTCATGACCGTTCACGCGGCTCATGGTTAGATTTTGGTGGACTTGCTTGATGAGATACGTGCTTTGCGAGCTGACTTAGCACATCTTCGTTCACCCTCACCGCCTCCTTTTGATGATGGCATGTGATTGTCCTTTGGCATTCCGTCACAAAAAGGGGGAGTAAAGTTTTGACATTGTAGAGGAGTTTTTGTAGTTAGGGGGAGTATTTCTTTTGTTTTGCAGAGCTGGTGGAGATATTAGATTTTATCTAGGTGCTTCATTGTGTATATCATGCGTTTGGGGCTATTCATGTTAGGGGGAGTTACATTTATTTTTGCTATACATGATTCTTGTTTCTTGTGTTCACTGCTTATTGATTTATATTTATGAGTTATTCATTGATATATGTCTTTATTATGTGTTGTGTGAAACATACAAGAATGTTTTATTTTTGTTGTATCTAACTTAAAGAGTTAGCTTACATACCTGTTGCTTTACTGTTTTCTGTCACACATGCGTTTATGCGTTTGTTGAATGTTTCAGGAGTATATAGGTTGATTCAATTGAGCTGCTGTCTACACTTGCAATTGATGGATAATAGTTAGGATTGAATTTGTGTTTATGAGCATTATTTTTGTAAAGGGCTTTTATTTGTAAACTTTGAGCTTTTAATTTGTGTTTTGTCACAGATTGCCAAAGGGGGAGTTTGTTAGGTTCTAAAGACTTAGGATTTGATGTATTTAGAACTCTAATATGTAATGTTGGCAAACCATGATCAAAACAATATGTTTAGTCTTGTTTAGGCTTGCTCAAAGTTGTGTAATTCATGTAAAGTTGAAATCGAGAGGCTGTAGATGCATTGGTGCATTTCGGCTGGCTCGATTGATCGAAAGTTAGACTCGATTGATCGAAAGTCGGCCAAAATGTTTTTTTGCAGAATTTCCAACTCAACCCTATCTCATTAAACGTTTTGGGTTTTCTGTTTTTGCCCTAGGTATATAAGGCAAAACCCTAGCCACATTTTTTAGAGTTGCTCTGGGTGTATTGTTGCTCATATTTTGCGGTTTGTGTGAATCTCTTGTGAGATCCTTGAGGAGCTTTCCTTCACATAAACTTAGAGTTTTCAAGGTAGAGATTACTTCAACATCTTGATGATCAACTCGGTTGTTGCCATTGGAGTTTAAAGAAAAACAAGCGTGGGTACTTGTATCTTGTGAAGAATCCAAGAAAGAAGGAGTCTATGGATTCGGAGCTTGCACGTGGTCGTGTCGGTAAGTTCTACTGGTGGGTAGCATTAGGAAGTCAAGCGAGGGAGCTTGTAAGTCCTTTTGTATGAACTTCGATTATTTCATATAATGGATTCAAGTTTACCTTGAGGATAGCTAGGTCAAATCTTCCTCAGGTTTTTACCATGTGGTTTCCTAGGTCATCATATCATTGTGTTATTTACTTTTCTGCTGCTTTATATTCTTGATATGATTATGTGTTTGTGATAACCTAAGTTGGTATAATTTGACTAAATTAATCACTTGGCTAATTAACTAGGTTAATCTTGTTGGGTTAAGGGGTCAAAAACCTATCAGGTTTTAGTAATCCTTTTGCTTTTATTTTTTCAAACACTTGACTCATTGGCATATAGAACTCATGAAATTCCCTCCTAGGCCTTGGAGGTGACCCTTGTGATTTTGCATTAGGGCAATAAGTTCGTAGGGATCATTTTTATATATATTAGTGACTCTGCAGTTTTGGAACTAGAAGACCCATAATTCTTTTTAATGAAAATACAGATCAGTTTTGTATACAGAAAAAATTTCAAATCTGTATTTAACAAAAATAAAGATCGGCTTTTATATTGTTGTACTTTTTTCTCTTAAAAATGTTTTTAGTAGTTTATTGCAAATCTAGAAATTTAAAGAAGAATCAAATCTTAAACTTAGACATGTTAATCAACTACTAAAAATCGAATTAAGCATATGAATTATTGGGGTTTATGCCCTAAAATCCAATTTATTGGCATGTTATAAGTAATTAAATTATTTAATTATATGAGACTATTTATAAATGAACTAATGGGACTTTATCATAGTCTTTGAGATGCATTGTATGTGATTTATATGATTTAGTCATAGAAGATATAAATCACAAGTTCCTTGTAAACTCAAAATGTAGTTCGTAGTCGGTGATGAAATTGAGCATTTCATCCGTGAAGACTATAACACATTAACTAAGATGGTTTGTCTTGATCATGGAAGTGGAGACTTCTAGTTGATATGTTGATATATCTAAAGTGTTAAGAAATATTGAGCTGGACTGTTGTGAGATTAATTATTCAATCAACAACTGTCACCTAAATAATTAATTTCATAGCTTCTAATTTCATAGACTCTTAATCCTAAGAGAATAGTGAACCTGATCATGAAATGTAGGTTACTTTGATATATTAGGAGTGAGATCTAATATTCATAGTCAAAACCCCAGTACGTTGGATAACCACACGTAGTGTTGAGAGAACACATATTCTCAAGATGGAATCCATAATCTCTTTTTATAGAGACACAAAATATCCCCTTGAGATAAGTTTAATTTGAACTAGTTATTTAGGGCGCCCACTTTAATAAGGAGTTACTAAAGTTTATATTTAAAATCGGATTTCAATAAATATGAATAACTAAAAAATTAAATCGGGCACTCAAGGATAAAATAGTTGTTTACAAAGTGACAGTTCATTATAACTTTGTTGACTATGGATATTTCATGGAGGGATCAAATGATATCATTAGAATCTTAAGATAAAATTTATTAATAAGGTCTAGAGTGAAATTATATTTATATAGTGGTATTAAATATAATTAATGCTACCTTTGGATTTGTCAAGAGTTGACAGATAAGCCTAAAGCCTATTGAGCTAAAGTCTTATTTGTTCCTTTTGGTCCCATCTCAAGCCATAAACTAAAAACCCAATTAGATAATCAGTTTTAATAAGAGTTATTAAATAAATTAACTACCAAGGTAGTTAGAATGAACAGATGATGAAAAGAAAAGAAAACAGTTTTTCTCTACAATGAGAAGAAGAACTTTCTTTGAGAATCAACGTACATAATAACTAATTGAGAGACCACTCTTTTCGGGCACCATGTGGAATTGGGATGTTGATTAGAGGTATTCTCAAGTCTTGGTTTTGAATTTCAGTACATCAAGGTATGCTTTCTATTCTTTGTTTTAGAATTCAAAATTACAGTTATCTCTCATGAATAAAGTATATCTGTGTTTGTTGCTTCTGTGTGTTTTGTATGAGATGCAAAACCAGATTTTCCAACAAATGGTATCAGAGCGGTCTTTAATATCATGCTTGTATAACATGTGATTGAGTTTTAGAATTAAAGAAAAATTATTTTCTTGGTGTTTTTATTTTCTGCAATAAATTTTCTGCATAATTGTGTCTTTGAATACATATGCTATGTTTTATATATGAGATATATATGTTGGATTCAGTTTTTCGAAGTGGACCATAGTATATATTTTAGTTACGGTGTTGACTTTGCTAGTTTTTGTATTAGTGAGGTACACCATCAATGTTCATAAAGGATTGATGGTCTGACTTCATTAGGATGAGATTGTATCCTTGATATGATAGTATATATTAATATATGCATGATGTGACTTTGAGAAAGTTACTATGTATACATTTAAGGATTCTCTTTTCGGTAATGATACAAATTACTGATATTGATCAAACAATATGTTAACGCTAGAATTAAAGTATTTTGGTTACTAGTTAAAATTCTTTAATGAAATTTATTCCTAATTAGATTAGGATTATGTTTTCAAGGTTTCTAGCATTATTAGGGTTCTTGATAATGATCTTGAAAACCATAATGTTTTATTTTTGAAACTTCATTCATAAAATCAAAACGTCTTTTTTGATGGAAAATAGCGAAAACGTCAAAAACGGTTACCAGAAAATTCTATGAAAAATTTAGTTTTGCGAGTTTCGATCGATCAAGAATTGCTTTCGAACGATCAAATGTTCGTTTTGATTGATTGAAGAGGAATCAAGAACCGATCGATTTAGGTAGAAACTCTATGATGAAATTCTTCATTGTCTCGGTTAAAAGTTAAGGACATTTATTAATCATTATCTAACTAAAAGACCTAATGAGATCAAAGATATTAGTTAAATAGTACTCATAGTCCCAAATAGTTTAGGACTTGTCTTTTAAGAAACATTCTAATGAGATTATAATTTTTGTATGATTGAAAGTCCTTAATTTATTTTAATTAGAGGTTTTTAATGAGATTAAAATTCTAATTTAAGTTATATAGTTTCTAATGAGATTCGAATACTTTATCTAATAAATTAAGGATAGAGTTCTTTATAACTAATTTTTGAATTTCATAAATATATGATGAATAACTTAAAGGATTAAATCGGGTACTCAAGGATTAAGATGTAGTAATATACAAAGTGGCAGTCTTCATTAATGACTTTGTATTACTATGAATATTTTATGAAGGGGTTACATGTATAATAAAGTCTTGGGATATAATTTATCAATAAGGCCTAGAGTGCAATTATATTTATATAGTGGTATTAAATATAATTAATGGTAACTTTGGACTTGTCAAGAGTTGACAGAAAAGCCCAAGGCCCATTAGAGCTAGTGTCTTATTTGTTCCCTTTTAGTCCCACTCCAAGCCACATATTAAAGCCCAATTGGAAATGTCCAAAAAGGCTAGCCCAATTAGATAATTAGTTATAAGGAGAACAACATGAAATGTTATGTATGTAAGTGTTGAACATTGTTTCATTCTCTCTAGAACATACACATATAATTGACTAAGAGACCACACTTCTTGGACATCAAGTGGAATTGGAGCGAAGATTAAAAGTGTTTCCAAGTGCTTTTCATCTTCGGTTTTGAATTACACTGCTTCAAGGT
The DNA here is from genome assembly GCF_002906115.3 of Quercus suber. NCBI lineage: Eukaryota > Viridiplantae > Streptophyta > Magnoliopsida > Fagales > Fagaceae > Quercus > Quercus suber. Next base: position 473,148 of record NW_027069549.1, read on the forward strand.
ACACTCTCTTATTCTTATATTCTGAAACTTACATGGCACATGTTATCAATTGTGCATGAAGTAGATCCGTTAATTTTCTGTTGCATACATGCATATTTCAAACAATTGGTATTAGAGCGGTCTTCAATTTCCAATCTGTATAACATGTTTTGTGAGTTTTGGAATTAGAGATAATAGTTTCATGATGTTATAAGATTATATATGTATTTAATTTTCTGCATGGTTGTTGAAACTATGGTTTGATGAAAACTGATATTGATGTTATGATGTTGTTTAAATTTGAATTTAAGTATGTTAAATTGTACTTTAAGGCTATAGCATCAATGAAATTCAGTTTTGATATCAAATTCTATATATCATGTTCATATGGTGTTTGTTTATTCATGAAAACCATTGAAAACTATTTAGATTTTCCCTTCAAAAACTAAAAACCCGGGTTTTTCACGGGTTAGCTTCTTGCAAAATTACTCGCAAAAAATGCTTTTAAAGCACAAAACTTTTCGCGGGTAAGCTTTACTCGTGAATCAGTAGCGAACAGTAGCAAAAGTTTCTGTTTGAATTTTGAGTTTTCACTATTTTTGTCTTGAAAGCTCGAAAACGTGTTGAAAACACACGAGCTGTTTAGACCCCCAAATTAAAATTATGGCTTGGTTGATTTTACACTAACTTAATAATAAGTGCGGAATAGTGTAAACACAAGCATATAAGCAAAACAACTACTCTAATCCATAATTAAAGCAACACAGCAGTAATAATGAAATGAACAAGAGTAGGGAAGAAGGATGCAAACACAGAAAACACCGAGACGTGTTTTCGAAGAGGAAACCGAAGAACTCAGCGAAAAACCTCTCCGCCGCCCTCCAAGCGGAAATCGATCCACTAGACAATCAGTTGGGATACATGAGTAAGCAAGAGACCCTCCAAGCCTAATCTACCCGATGTACCTAAGCCCCTTGTGTAACTTTGATAGCCCTTAATAATCCTTACATATGTTTAGGGTTGTGAGAAAAGAAAGCCTAAACATATACTCACAGATTGGATGAAAAACAGCTCTGAAAAATTGAGTTTCATAAACCTCGATAGATAGCCATCTATCGAGCTAACTATCGAGCCATGGGCTTCAGCAGCTTTTAAACCTCGATAGATGCTAACTGTCAAGATTTAAAATCTAGCATTCTTCACTTGTTTCTTGGACAGACTTGCATGGCTTTAACACTTGAACCTGAAATCTTGTTCCTTGAAGTATTAACACATCCTAGATCTACCCAATTACAAGTAAAGTGCGTTTGTCAAAGGATTAGCCAATTACATAAATAGTGACATATGTTCCTAACATTGAATCACATATGTCCTAACAATCTCCCTTTTTGGCAATCCGTGACAAAACCACAACAAACAAATGAAAATATGAGAGAAGTCATAAATCACTCAACTCATACTCACTTGTTGAATACAATAAAATCTATCCTAACACAAACTCTTGAAAAACTTTGCAATGAGAAAGTTTATAGGAAGAAGACTTTGACAATATGTATTTCTGAAACACTTTAAACAAAACTTATCACGGCATCTTAATGTGAAATAGAAATAAAGATTGCATACAATAAATAAGAAACATGTGTATAAAGAAAGAAAAGAAACAACACATAGAGAGATAGGTGAAATAACATACATCAATATATATATATAAACCAAATATAAGTACAATGTATGTCAAATGGCCACAAGACCAATAACAGGAGAAATAATGTATCTAAAATAGAAAGAAAAGAAAAGATACAAGAACCTCACTATATCCCTCATATAACACTCCCTCTATCTCCTATACTAACTTCCCCTATAAGTATGACTACTCTCATCTCAAAACTACTCCCCTTTTTTGTCACGAGTGACAAAGGGGTAAGTACATCAAGTATATATCTCATCATCACTAGGCGCGCCAGCATCATCATCCTCATCAGCATCATCACTACCGAAGCCATTGTCACTCTCATCCTCAAAAAGCAATGGAGATGGAGAGGAAGTCATAGTGAAACCACCCATGACAGCCTGTTGTCGCGCAATACAACAAACAGGTGTTCACCTGACACAACTCATCACGAGAGTGTTAAGGCGAGCATCCATGCACACAAGCTATGCCATGATGGCCTCAAGTGTCACTCCACCCGCTAAAGACGAAGGAGCGGAAGTGGATGGAGTGGTAGAAGCTGGAGGAGCTGCCATCCTTGTCCGGGGCTACCTCAGTCGAAGCTGTGCTGCGCTTCATCAAACGGTAGCCGCATCTATGGCACACATGAAAGTGAAGTGGGGAGACTCGGGATAGGAGACAGAGAAATGGAGAAGGAGTCACATGATAACCGAAAGGAAAATGAGCTTATCACAGGGCACCGTATCCTTATAGACAATCAATAAGGGAGAGTATGAAGTGAGAAGGAAAGTCAATAGAAAGATCTCAATGAGGGATAACATAAAGTGAGCACGAGGCATTGTGATAGTGTTATAGTGTGACAAAGGATGAAGAATAAATGCCATCACAATATTAAGGAACTGTTATCAAAATAACAGTTATCAAATATAATTAGATTAGTATAGAACTGTTATAAAATAAATATATTTCGGAGGCTGTACTGGTTTGGCTGGTTTGGCTAGCGGTACGACATATTTCGGATACCGATCAATACCGATGTACCATTTCGGTTTACCGCTATTTTTTATATTTATAAATAAATAAATATATATATATATATATATGTCTGTATGTGTGTGTGTATATATATATTATAATAAATATAAATGTTTACCATAAAACATTTCCTCAATTCAAAACTAATTATTTATGGTTTTAGACTTTATTATAAAAATAAAATAAAATAAAAAACACAATATAAAAAATAGAAAGCTTAAAAGTTATCATTGCATACTAAGAAAACAAATAATACTAATAAGTTAATGCAAATAAGTTACCATTTTGTCCTAACAAAAATTCAAAATTACAAAACTTAAAAAAAAAAAAAAAAAAAAAAAAATTATGTACCGACTGGTACGCCCGATACCAGCCGGTATTGCCTGAAATTGGCCGTACGGCCGATATTTTTTCCGGTACGAAACGGGGGGTTATATGTACCGGTTTACTTGCGAGTACGGTATATACCGACTGTACGGCCGGTAGGGTACGAAATCTACTCCCTTGATCAAAAACCTCGTGCAAGTAAAGTGATTGCTTGTTAAATTTTCACATCCATGAATAGTGTATTCATTGATTCTCTTCTTTGCATCAATTCGTTTCTTTCTGTATATTTTAATCCTCCTTAAATTAACGAATTTGAAGAGGGTCCCTGTAGGAATTTGAAAATAGGATGAAAAAATGAAAAAAGAAAAAGAAAAAGAAAAGAGCAAGAAGGAGAAAAATTAAAGCATGGATGTGTCTTTTCTTCCTATATACTACTCTACTTTGTGAGGTATTAAATTTAGGTGTGTAAGTCTAAGAGGTCTAATTCTATTGTAAGCCCTTGTATGCTTAACCCTAACTCTCTATATATATCCTACTCAGGTTTCATTGTAACTAAGATTATAGTGAAGATGTAGCCATCAAGACTTTCTTTCTGTGGATGTAGGCCTTTAGGCTGAACCATATAAACCTTGTGTTCTCTCCCTTCTCTGTACTCTCTTTTTCTACAGTTCATAATATTTAACATACTTTTATTATCTATGCTATAATTAAAAACCACCACCACGTGTTTAATGTACCACTGGTTTCTCAACAATGGCTTGAAAAAGAGGGGGAGGGGGTGTGGTGGTGGTGGGGTGGCGGAAGAAGAATAATATTACTGATACTCAGGACCACAAGCGCAATGCAACTCCTCGGCTTTTTAAGTAAACAAGTTGCTCTCAGAGTGCTTTCCAGTATCGTCAAGATTTTTTTGTTAATTTTTTTATTTCTTGAAGAAAGAAATTCTAATTCTAATCTCAATTAATAAATGACAATGCAATAACCGATCTCAATCTTTCTATTTAAATGCGGTATTTCATGATCCCAACATAGATTGAGAAGTTTGGAGGATTTGAGAAATAAGTAATTCAACTAGAACCTTAACAAATGTAAAAGATGTGGACTAAATAGAACATGAAAAAATAATTTTTTTAAAGAGAGAGACAAAACTAACCGTGAAAGGAAACAAATGATATTTGCTTACCCTATTTCGAAGGCAAGCATCCATATTAAGGAATCAATCTAGTTTTTCTTTCCTACTTTCTTTCTTTCCTTTTTTGTTTCCTTTCTTTTTGGATTATTGGTATAGCAGTATAGTGTTATTAACTTTTTGAACTTATACTACCGCACATCTTTGATGCAATGGTTATTTCACAAGTATAAGTGTTTGTGGGTATAAGGGGTAAGGGTCAGGGTTTAAGTTTCTAGGAGGGAACTTCACACATATATACACTTAAATTAGAATAGAATAAAATTTCTATTTGTATATTAAAAATAAAAAAATAAAAAAAACTTTTTGCACTTATCAAGGACCTATAAGTATTTTTTATGGTTATATTAATTGGGAAAAGTTAAAAGAAGCCCTAAATTTAATCAACTCTAAAAAAGAAAAAAAAAATAATTAACTTTTTTGACAATTTTTTATATTTTGCATAAAATAATATTAAATTTTTTATAAAATAACCCATTAACAAATTAAAGCATGCATGTTTCTTTTCTTCCTATTACTCTATTCTCTATTGCTATAATTAAAACCAATACCACATGCTTTATGTACCCCCAGCTTTTTGTTAGGATTAGTGCCCTTAAATCCTATTGTATGATGCTATGTATGACATTATGCATGACTTAATGTATGATTAATAAAGTTGTTTTATTATTTAATTATATGAGACTATTTATAAATGAACTAATGGGACTTATCATCATAGTCTTTGAGATGCATTGTATGTGATTTATATGATTTAGTCATAGAAGATATAAATCACAAGTTCCTTGTAAACTCAAAATGTAGTTCGTAGTCGTGATGAAATTGAGCATTTCATCCGAAAGACTATAACACATAACTAAGATGGTTTGTCTTGATCATGGAAGTGGAGACTTCTAGTTGATATGTTGATATATCTAAAGTGTTAAGAAATATTGAACTGGACTGCTGTGAGATTAATTATTCAATCAACAACTGTCACCTGAATAATTAATTTCAGAGCTTCTAATTTCATAGACTCTTAATCCTAGAGAATAGTGAACCTGATCATGAAATGTAGGTTACTTTGATATATTAGGAGTGAGATCTAATATCATGGTCAAAACTCATAGTATTGGATAACCACAGTAGTGTTGAGAGAACACATATTCTCAAGATGGAATCCATAATCTCTTTTTATAGAGACATCAAATATTCCCCTTGAGATAAGTTTATTTGAACTAGTTATTTAGGGCGCCCACTTTAATAAGGAAGTTACTAAAGTATTATATTTATAACTAATTTTAATTTCATAAATATATGATGAATAACTTAAAGGATTAAATCGGGTACTCAAGGATTAAGATGTAGTAATTACAAAGTGGCAGTCTTCATTAATGACTTTGTATTACTATGAATATTTTATGAAGGGGTTCATGTATAATAAAGTCTTGGGATATAATTTATCAATAAGGCCTAGAGTGCAATTATATTTATATAGTGGTATTAAATATAATTAATGGTAACTTTGGACTTGTCAAGAGTTGACAGAAAAGCCAAGGCCCATTGAGCTAGTGTCTTATTTGTTCCCTTTTGGTCCCACTCCAAGCCACATATTAAAGCCCAATTGGAAATGTCCAAAAGGCTAGCCCAATTAGATAATAGTTATAAGAGAGAAAACATGAAATGTTATGTATGTGAGTGTTGAACATTGTTTCATTCTCTCTAGAACATACACATATAATTGACTGAGAGACCACACTTCTTGGACATCAAGTGGAATTGGAGAAGATTGAAAGTGTTTCCAAGTGCTTTCATCTTGGTTTTGAATTACACTGCTTCAAGGTACACTCTCTTATTCTTATATTCTGAAACTTACATGGCACATGTTATCAATTGTGCATGAAGTAGATCCGTTAATTTTCTGTGCATAGCATGCATATTTCAAACATTGGTATTAGAGCGGTCTTCAATTTCCAAATCTGTATAACATGTTTTGTGAGTTTTGGAATTAGAGATAATAGTTTCATGATGTTATAAGATTATATATGTATTTAATTTTCTGCATGGTTGTTGAAACTATGGTTTGATGAAAACTGATATTGATGTTATGATGTTGTTTAAATTTGAATTTAAGTATGTTAAATTGTACTTTAAGGCTATAGCATCAATGAAATTCAGTTTTGATATCAAATTCTATATATCATGTTCATATGGTGTTTGTTTATTCATGAAAACCATTGAAAACTATTTAGATTTTCCCTTCAAAAACTAAAAACCCGGGTTTTTCGGGTTAGCTTCGCGAATTACTCGCGAAAAAGCTCTGAACACAAAATTTCGCGGGTAAGCTTACTTGCGAAACAGTCAGAAAGTTTCTGTCTGATTTTGGTTTTCACTATTCATGCTTACAAAACTTTTCGCGAGTAAGCTTTACTCGAAATCAGTAGCGAGACAGTCAGAAAGTTTCTGTCTGAATTTTGTGTTTTCACTATTTTTCATTTTCGCAGGAAGAGCTTAGTCGGAGATTCTTGCGAAAAGGCCACTGAAGGGAATTTTGAACTTTTTCTAAGTGTTTTAAATGTATAAAGTGCAAGGCTATGTGTGATTGATTTACACATGTTTACAAAATAAAATCCTTTAATTTAAAACATCTAGTGGGAGAGAGATACAAGGTTAGATCTCATGGCCTCCATTGTCGGTTCATAGTAGTGTGAAATATGTACTTTGTCTTTGCTTCGAGGTTAGCATTCCATACGGAAAGATTTATTTCGTGGTAATACAGGATTGAATTTCTTGGTTTATAGTAGTTTGATCAAACACCTCTGTCTTAGCCTCGAGCTGATTCCATGCGAAGGGTGTTTTGTATCATGGTACTACGAAATAAACCTATTAAGGGAATGAAATGTGGCTACACATGATTCTAGAGAATGGTGTACACTAAACTAAATATTAATGTATCCTCTATGCTGAGTTCTATATATTATTATTAGAGGCCAAAGTATAACGCATATTATTAGTGTTTGATAAAAGNCGACATATTATTAGTGTATGATAAAAGTTATCATGATAGCACTAATAATGAGAATAGTTCTCAATCAATTAATGTGTTTATAATAAACTTGCTACCAAGGAATTATAGACATGGATTGGGTTGTTGTTGCATATATTACTTTATGGTTTTATTAAAGTTCCATATTATATGCTTATATGCTAAATTGATAAGGTCTAGTTTACTTATTATATTCATGTTTTTTATTTTCAGTTTACTAGGCTTACGCCCACTCCACATGAATATAATAAATAAAATGGACATTATCAATTTAGCAAAAAGATAGATGATGATGCCGAAAATCGTCAGTAAACCGCACAGTCCTCATGTGCTCTAGACAAAACCTGCACAACAAAAAAAAATAAAAACCCTACAAAAAGTACCAGTATGGTACCAGCCAAAGACCCTCTGAAGGTTAAGTTAGAGAACTTTCACAACTCCAGAGTGCCAGAACTGGGGTAAATTATGCGTACCTTGTTTTTTGAGAGCTTGAGGTTTTTATAGTGGTGTAGAACCAACTTTTATTTCTTGGGCAAGAAGATGTTTCCTTATGGGGAAGATCCTAATAAATATACATATTTTGCGGGATTCTTCCCATATAGGGATTTCATTGACCAGGGTCAATCGTAGGGTGCAAGATATTTTCATTTAGGATTCCTTGGAATTTACTTAAGCCATGTGGGTGCCACATGGCCTTGACATCCATCGGCCTTGTGCCCGTATACCTAGAATCTGTCCATCATGGAGGATCATCTGTCCACTATGTGGGACCATCCATCATGTGATCTCTCCGTTTAACACCTCAATCTGTCATCTTGTTTTTGACCATCCATTAACTTAGTACTCACCTATGGCAGGTTTGCTTGAATGGGTCCGTCTACCTTAACTTTTTTCCTCTTCAGTTGCCCCTTCACTCTATGGGTCTGTCACCTTAAGTTACGAATGGACCCTTGGAGTGATGGTCTAGCTTATCCATTAGGAAACACGCTCTGGTTGACAGGCTGTTCTAGAGCCATTAATGCAGTAGGGACACGTGGCATGTTTTTAGTGATTACTCACTCTGATCAAAGCATCCTTTCATCTCCCTCGCCATTCCCTCTATATATATGTTGCTTCTTCGTTTCATTTTTCACTTTTCGCAATGAATTTCTAGTTAGAACACTGCCATTCTCTTTATCACACCATCAATCCGTCTACTCGGTGCATCCGTCCTTTACGCCCTCCCCATCGTCTTCTTTGCATCATTCAACTATTAGTGTCCTGCACTTTATCCTTTATTCTCTTTTTGTTTTGTCATCTATTTAAATATTGCATGCTCGTCATCTGTGTAAACCTGTAGAGTCTTAGGGTTTTACCTGTCACATGTAGGTGACAGATGTCTAGTGAGGCGTCGAGTGAACAATCATGTGTCCGCAAAGGAGCGGGCGATAAGGTGTTTACGACCAATCAGGATGACCCTGGCACCTCTAATGATGAAAGGGATCTGTTTGCTAACTCACCTTCCATGGAGGATAAGGACTTGGATGTGGACGGGTTGGAAGGAGATTCAATTGATGATGATCTAGACATTGGTGAACCCCCCATTCAATCCATTAGAGGTCTTGATGGTTTTAGGGAGTTCATTATGCTTCCGTTGTGGACGATAAACAATTTCAACTCTTCCATCAAACAACACTTCAACACGCTTAGGGAGAAATACCAAATTCCCGTCGGCATTCCAATGCGTCTACCCTTTTAGGGTGAAAAGTGTTACTATAAGGGTGCTAAAGAAAATACTCAAGAACAAGGAGGGAGAGATCACGAAGGCAAAGGGTCAGCTTCATCAGGCTAAGGAGGATGTGGTATAGGAGTATTGTGACTTCGACGCCCTTCTAAAGGAGCTTCGTGGCTCCTTCACTGACGGCTTTGACGATTGCTTCCATTAGGTCAAAGCTTCATTCCCAGACATGGACCTTTCCCACATCTCCATTGATGCCCAAGCCCAGACTTTAGCCCAGCCAGTCTACTCCAAAGGAATCGACAAGCTCTTTGCCGATGAAACCAACCCCGACCCTCAAGATGATGGGGATGCTGCTCATGCTGACCAGGAAAAATCCGTTGGGGACAATACTTGTCAACTTGAAGGGAACTAGACGATTGAGAAGAATGAAGAACCTCCTACCATTCAGCAGTAGTATATATATATATATATATTGTATCATTAACTATTGTTTAGTTTTGAGAAGACAATATCTATTCCTTTCGTCACCCATTGTTTCTGGGCTTCTTTGGGTGTAAACATTTGCCTTTCATAGACTTTTTATCTATTGTTTCTTGTTTTGTTCATTGCTTGAATGTATGTTTTGCATATATCTATTTGTTAATCTTGATGTTTCTGTCCTTTATTAATGGACCCATTTACTTGTTTACTGGATTCTTCCACTCAAGGATTTGATACCATCCCATGAGATGTATCAGTCCCTTAAACTTGACATTTTTAGCTCAACTTTTGGGATGAGCCCATCCATTATTGGACCCGGCCACCTTTGGACTTAACGTATTTCTTGAATTGGATTCATCAATATTAAATCACCCCTTAGAGTGAATCCGTCCACTTAGGGACTTATTATATTTCAATTCTTCCCTTAGGGTGAACCTGTCCTCTTATGGACTTGATAATGTTCAGTTCTCCCCTTGGGATGAACCCGTCCACTTATGGACTTTGCAGTGTTTAGTTCTCCCTTTAGGACAAACCCGTCCACTTAAGGACTTATAATTTTCTGCTCACCCCTTAGGATGAACCTGTCCACTTAAGGACTTATAATTTTCTGCTCACTCCTTGGGATGAACTCGTCCACTTAAGGACTTAATAATGTTCAATTCTCCCCTTGGGATGAACCCATCCATTTATGGACTTGATAATGTTCAGTTCTTCCTTTGGGATGAACCCGTCCACTTATGGACTTTGCAATTTTCAGTTCTCCCTTTGGGACGAACCCATTCACTTATGGACTTATAATTTTCTGCTCCCCCCTTGGGATGAACCCATCCACTTAAGGACATAATAATGATAATGTAGAAATGTAGATAGCATAAACGGTATTTTTGAATAACTCCTCTTATTATGTGATAAATACGCCTAGAAATTGTTCTTAAAAAATGAAAAACTGCCCTTCGGGCTTAAGAGTACTGTAAATAGTAAAAATTAACTAAAAGAAAATAGATTGGAAATAAGGAGTATCGTTGTTTGTGCCCCTATTTACTGGTAGTACTTCTTCAAGTGCTCCATGTTCCATGGGTGATGCAACTTTTGCCCGTCTAGTGTCTCCAGGTGGTAGGTTCCCTTCCTATGCCATGATGCAATCCTGTATGGTCCTTCCCAATTAGGTCCTAGCTTCCCTTGGGAGGTGTCTTTTATGGCACCCGTCACCTTTCTCAAGACAAGATCTCCAACTTAGAAGTCCCTATGTCTGACTTTGGAGTTGTAGTGCTTGGCCATAAGGTCCTAGTACCATGCTAACCTTTGTTTAGCCGTTGCTCTGACCTCATCAACCAGATCAAGCTGCAAGCGCATAGCTTCATCATTTCTACTCTCGTCATGGTTTCCCATTCTATAGCTTGTGAGTCCCACTTTAGCTGGGATTACTACCTCGCTTCCATATGCTAGTCAAAACGATGTCTCTCCCGTAGGCTTTCTTGTCGTCGTCCAGTATGCCCATAAAACGCTTGGTAATTCTTCCGGCCATATACCTTTTGCCCCCTCGAGCTGAGTCTTGATGATTTTGAGCAAGGGTCAGTTCGTGACCTCAACCTATCCATTGGTCTGAGGGTGGGCAGGCAATGATTAGTGATTCTTAATCCCTAGTTGTGAGCAAAAGTCTCTGAATGTGTTATTGTCAAACTGCTTCTCATTGTCTGAGACTGGTACTCTAGGTATGCCGTACCTACATATGATGTTCCTCCATACAAAGCTTCACACATTCTTCTCCGTGATGGTAGCCAAGGCTTTGGCTTCTACCCACTTTGTGAAGTAGTCTATATCGACCACTAGGAATTTTAGTTATCGAATTGCTATTGGGAACGGACCCATGATGTCTAATCCCCACTAAGTGAAAGGCCATAGGGCCGTCATTGGAGTGAGTTCCTCTGTTGGCTGCCAAATGAAGTTGCCAAACCTTTGACACTTGTCATAAGCTTTAACATATGTAATGGCATCTTTCTGCATGGTAGGCCAATAGTATCCCGCCCGGATTAGTTTGTGCACTAAAGACCATGATCCAAAATGGTTTCCACAGACTCCTTCGTGAACTTCTCACATGACATAGTCTGCCTTTTCGTGGACAAGACACCTCAAGTACGGGTGGGAGAAGCCCCTTTTGTATAGGACGTCTTTAATTAGTACAAGTACAAACTGTGTTGCTTGAACCTTTAACTTCCTTACAGCCTCCTTACCGTCAAGTAGCACACTGTCCTTTAGGTAGAAGGCTATTGGTGTCGTCCAATTGTTCTCGAAGCCTATCTCCTACACATTGATGTTGTCTATCAATAGTGAGATTTGAACGAAGGACAGTACCTAACTAAGGATAGGCATATGCTCTGTTGATGCAGCCTTGGCAAGGCGATTGGCGTGCTCATTCTCTTCCCTTGGGATTTGAACAAACTTCGCTTGGAGGCTATTCATTCGCGTCTTCACTTGCTCAAAGTACTTCTTCATTCGTTCGCCCTTACATTCATAGTCGCCATTAACCTAACTGGTGACTACTTGAGAGTTGCAACATATGACTACATTCACGGCTCCTGCTACTTTGGCTAGATCCAGACCTGCTATCAAGGCTTCGTATTCTGTTTCGTTATTAGTCGTAGGGAAATCGAGTTGGACCACACATTCGACCTCGTCCCCTTTTAAGCTACGGAGTACCACACCATCTCTGCCTGCTTGTCTGGTGGACGATTCGTCTGTATGGATACTCCATTGAGGAATCTCTCTTACCCCTTGGCCTTCTATGTGTGTGAATTCTGCGATGTAGTTAGCAATAACTTACCCCCTTTATGGCCGTGCGTGGGTGATACTACACGTCGAACTTGCTTAATTCGATTGCCCATAGTGCCATCCATCCAGTGGCTTATGGGCTGTTCATTACTCTTCGTAGAGGCTTGTCCATTAGAACAATCACTATATGCACTTGAAAGTAAGGTTTGAGTTTGCGGGCTACGGTTACAAGGCGAAGGCTAGCTTTTCCATTGGTGGGTACCTCTCTTCTGCACCTTGGAGTGCCTGGCTTGTGAAGTATATAGGCTTTTGCACCCTGTCCTCCTCTCTGACTAAAGCTGCGCTGACAACGACTGGGGAAACAACTAGGGAAAGGAACGATTCTTCACCTGGTTTGGACGAGCTCAGCAAAGGTGGGGAAGAAAGATACGCCTTCAAGTCCTCACTTCGTCGTCCATTCGAAAGACCTTTTCAATGTGTGGAAGAAAGTTAGGCACCTATCCATTGCTCTTGAGATGAACATGTTCAGTGCAGCTACCTTACCGTTTAGACTTTGTACCTCCTTGACATTTTTTTGGCAAAGTCAACAACATTAAAGCCTGTATTTTATCTAGGTTAACCTCAATACCTCTTTGGGACACTATGCACATTTGTTTGGATTTAGCTTCATGTTATAAGAACAAAGGGTATCGAAGGTTTCCTTGAGGTCATCCAGATGGTCATCCTCTCGAATGCTTTTTACCAACATGTCATCTACGTAGACTTGAACATTCCTCTCAATTTGATGTGCGAACATTTTGTTCATTAGTCTTTGATACATGGCACCCACGTTCTTAAGTCTGAACGACATTACTTTGTAGTAGAAGAGATTTTAGCTGGTGACGAATGAAGTCTTCTCTTGATCAGCCTCGTCCAGCTTGATCTGGTTGTAACCAGAAAATGCGTCCATGAAGCTCAACAACTGGTGTCTTGCTGTTGAATCCACCAAGATGTCGATTCGCAGAAGTGTGTAACTGTCCTTAGGGCATGCCTTGTTTAAGTCCGTGAAGTCCACGCACATCCTTCACTTCCCGTTGGACTTTTTGACCATCACTACGTTGGCCAGCCAGTCAGGGTAGTATACTTCTCGTATGAATTCTACTTCTTGTAACTTGCAAACCTCTTCCGCTATAGCCTTGTCTCACTCCTGTGCGAATACCCGTTTCTTCTGACAGATGAGAGGAAAAGAGGACGATACATTCAACTTGTGGACAATATCCAAAGGATCAATTTCAAACATGTCTTCATGGCTCCAGGCGAAGACGTCCTGGTTCTCCCTTAAAAATGTTGTGAATGCCTATCGTACTAGTAGGCTAGTAATAGTGTCGATCCTGGTCGTTTGTTCAGACCTAGAATTATCAAGGAGTACCTCCTCCAGACCTTCCATGGGTTCTGCCACCGTCCGTTGTTCTTCTATACACATTGATTGTAAACAATCATCCATCTCCAACATAGCAATATAGCACTTACGCGCCGCTACTTGATCTCTTCGTACCTCTCCCACTCCATACTTGATGGGGAATTTGATCATCAGGTGGCAAGTTGACGTTATGGCCTTCCACGAGTTAAGGGTAGGACGGCCTAGGATGGCGTTGTAAGTGGACAAACTGTCAACAACTAGGAATGAGACATCTTTGGTACGCTACTGAGGGTAATCACCAGCTGTTATGGGTAAAGTGCACCGAAGAGGTATACTATTGTTCCTCTGAATCCAAAGAGCAGTGTGTTGGTTGGAACCAACCATTCTCTCTTAATCCTCATTTGCTGGAACGCTGGGTGGTAGAGGATATCAGCAGAGCTCCCATTGTCTACAAGGACCCAGTGGGTGTTATAGTCCCCCACCCGTATGCTAATTACGAGCGCATCGTCGTGTGGGTGGTGGAGACGCTGGGCATCCTCCTCTGTGAACCCAATTATAAGGTTGTCGATTCATGCCATCTTTGGGATGAAGCCCATTAGCTGGATGTTCTGCACCATTCGTAGGTAGGTTTTGCGTGCCTTCCTGGATGAACTAGAAGCTGTGGTCCCCTCTACGATCATCCTTATGTCTCCTAGGAAGGCCTATGATGCTCGTTTTCCCTCCAGGCAGCCTGCTCTTATGGTGGGTCCGTCCTTTCCTTACTAACGAACCTTTGCAGCTTTCCTTATCTGATAAGAGCTTCTATCTACTGCTTTAAGTCGTAGCACAGTCAGATGTATCATGGCCGTGATCACAGTGAAAACGGCAGTACTTATCTCTAGACCTTTTACTGGGATCTCCTTTTAGGTTGCTGGGGAATGTCAAGGCTTCTTCGTCCTTGATCTGCATCAGGACTTGGTCAATCGAGGCAATTAGCGGGGTGAAGCTTGTGAACCTCCCAGTGGGCGATTTGGAACGTCTGTCCTCTCGTTGTTCTCCGGTCCTAGCCATCTTTCGTCCCCTATCTTGCCATGCATACTTTTGTCTTTCTCTCTTCTTAGGCTTCTCTTCTCGAGCCAGCAGTGTGTCTTTTGCATTCATGTACTTAGTAGCCCTGTAAAGTATATCTGACATGATTTTTAGGTCGTTTTTGTATAAGGAAAACAGAAACTTCCCCTTCCATAACCCATTGGTAAAGGCAGCCACTAGTATCTTGTCGTCAACTTCGTCAATCAAGAAGGCCTCCTTGTTAAAGCGTGTTATGTAGAATCTCAACATTTCCTCCTCCTGTTGCTTAATGCTCATTAGGCACGCAGTGGACTTCTTATACCTGTGCCCCTTATAAAGTGCGAGGCAAACTGCGTGCTCAACTCCTTGAAGGTACTGATAGAGTTGGGCGTCAGCCGGCTGAACCATACCCTCGTAGGACCTATTAACGTAGTTGGGAAAGCTTGACACATGATTTCGTCTGCCACCCCTTGCAAGTGCATGCGGGTTTTAAATGACTCCAGATGATCTAAGGGATCCTTTGACCCGTCGTAGGCTTCTACCTATGGCATTCAGAACTTCGATGGAAAGGGGAATAACGTGACGGCTGCGGTAAAAGGCGAGTTCGTCCGATGGACTAACTTGTCAAGGTCGTTTGACACCCGTCATCTGCGGGCATTCATCATGAAGTCCATTCTTTCCTTCATCATCTACATCTCCGTGACCATGTATGGTGGAGCAATATCCACAGCGGATGGACAGCTTGTATCCTGTCACTCTTGTCTGCTTGAAGCGTTGCTGCCTTCCAGCCCTTCTTGGTTCCTTCTCTCAACGCTAGTACCTTCTTAGTCCTCATCTTGGGTGTTAAGCACCACATTCTACTGCTGCTGCGAGAGTCTGAACCTGTCTCTCAAGGTGATGGTGCGTGGTTCGTCCCCTTGATTGTTATTGGTGGTCGCCATCGAGCAAGTAAGTACCATGCAACTTTTTGTCTAGGAAGCAGTAGTATGGCTTACTTCCTATCTTCCCCACAAACAGCGCCAACTGATGATGCCGAAAATCGTCAGTAAGCCGCACAGTCTTCACGTGCTCTAAACAAAACCTGCACAATAAAGAAGAAGAAAAACCCTACAGAGAGTACTGGTGTAGTACCGGCCAAAAACTCTCTGAAGGTTACGTTAAAGAGCTTTCACAACTCTAGAGTGATAGAACTGGGGTAAATTATATGTACCTTGTTTTTTGAAGGCTTAGGGTTTTTATAGTGGTGTAAAACCGACTTCTATTTCTTGGGTAAGGATTTCATTGACCAAGGTTAATCGTAGGGTGCAAGATATTTCTATTTAGGATTCCTTGGAGTTTACTTAACCCATATGGGTGCCACGTGGCCTTGATATCTGGCCTTGATATCCTTTGGCCTTGTGCCCGTGTACCTAGAATCCGTCCATCATGGAGGATCATCCGTCCACTACAGGGGACCATCCGTCATGTGATCTCTCCATTCAGCACCTTAATCCGTTGTCTTGTTTTTGATCATCCATTAACTCAGTACCATCACCTATGGCAAGTTTGCTTGATCGGGTCTGTCAACTTTAACTTTTATCCTCTTCAATAGATAAATACTATACAATCATTTAGACCACCACAAATAAGTTCCGTATCACAAAATATCTCTAAATGGAGAAAGTATATCATGTTTCAGTATTACCAAGTCAGCAGTTATTTTGATGTTTCATGACTTTCATCTCTCACTCTCCTCGTAATTATCATTGACCAATATTGCCATCTATTAATTTTATTTTTAAATGACTTTTTTACTCAAACAAGTTGCTTTTCGAGTAGATTTCAAATTTGGAGTTGCTTTTCAATTTGAAACTCTTAAATAGTCCAAAAAGATAGATAAAGTAGTTCCTATTTGAATTCTATTATTTGGGAGAGTGAAACTTTTGTACCGTTCCTAGTTGTTGTACATTAGGTTCCTAATTAAATTTAAACACATGGTTACATTGACCAATGATGAACAAATAATGTTGTGTTTTTTAAGAACAATTAAATTAAATTTAAATATGTGTTTGAATTAAATTAGGGAAGATAATACACTACACTTAAAAATTGTATCTAAGTTTTATCTTATTTGGAATTAGAAGAAATAATAATGATTTTTCGCTCTAGCCTTCAGCTCATTTTTTAGGATTGCACTTTCTAGAAAGCGAGTCATTTTCCAACAAATGGAGCATAGAGGTGGAAAGCAAAAATAACATTAACAAGAAAACAGAAAAAAAATCATAGTCACAAAATAATAAATAATGGCAAAAATATATTCAGCAGAAGAAAATAATGGCTAAAATATACTTTTTTTTTTTCCTTCCAACTTTGGTAGTGCTGTCATTTTATTCCTTTAAATTTCAACTGCAACTAACCCCTGAATTTTCTAAGTTTTCAAAAAAATGGCTGACAGTAAAAAAATTCCGGAAGTCTATAGAAGGGACACCTTCACAATAATTTTAAATTTAGGGCTGTAAATTGAAAATTTTAAAAATAAAATAGAGGGACCAAAATGATAGTGGGAGTAGAATGTATTTTAATTTAGCCTAATATATTCTAGAGTCGAACTAAATAATTTCTCAAATGAAGAATTATTTGATTTTAATTACGCCATGAATGAGGATCTAATAATGCTACCACAAAATGTAAAAAAGTTAAAAACAGAAGAAAAAATTGGAGCGCAACACATCCTCTAAGTCTGAGTCTAATTTTCTTCATTCACACAAGATAAATATGAGCCCTCCATGCCAGTGAAACCACTATAACAGAGAGACTTTTACCTTTGAGACTATTCACTGTTCAAGCAATTTCCTATTTCAAGGATATAACCAAAACTGCTTTTAAATGGTGTGATTGGATTAAGGTAGTTTTCAATCCAACTTAATGCCAAAATTTAGATCTAAATTGGCTAATAGCTGTGTACAGGGATGGAGTTAGGACTTGGAATTAGGAGGGTGGGTCTATTGCTCACTGCACACTCCGGCCTCTAACTCTACTGCATAATTACTAAGGATTTTTTTTTTTTTTTTGCGTGCGTGTTGGATAAAGAAAATTTCATTTTTTTAAAAACTTTTAAAAGGACCAGATTATTTGTTTTGGGTAAGATATGTTGATTGGCCTTTATTTTTTTTTTATAGCTTTACTATTGATAATTTTTGTTGTTGGGTTTTTTTTTTTTTTTTTTTTTTGAGTTTGTATATTTTGTTTTAGATTTAATCTATTAATTTTTTTATGGAAAATGCTAAATCTACAAAATTTTTACAAAAATTGCTAATGTGGTGTGTGATTATTGGTAAGTAAAAAATGATGTGAGTGTGTGAACCAATAAGAATTTGCTAACTCAATAATTTGTAAAAATACTGTAAAAATGTTTGTGGCTATAACATTACTCTTAAAAGAATCATTGATATTATTAATGGGGGCAAAGTGTAATTTTATTGAACATAATTGCTAATAATTAGTACCTATTAATATGCTAATATTTTTTAAAAAAAATAAAAAATTAAGTTAATGGCCCCCCAAGTCCATATCTAGCTCCGTCCCTAGATGTGTCAAAACATGTGTTTATTAGAGACGTAATCATTGCAAAAATAAATAGAAAAAGTATAGATGCGTTTTCGCTAAAATTGTGCTATTTGGAAAATTTGGCCAAAAAATCATGTCTATTTTAGCATAAAAACCTATGTTTTCTATTTTACATATTCACTTTTTAAAGCATCTTATATCAAATTATCTATTTTATACTACATTTATTTAAAATATCAAAACTTTTTTTTTTATTGTTTATCTTAATTTCTTCACACACAATAACCACTATCCACTCTCTTTCTTCATTCTCAAGATATAAAAAACTAAATACAAAATGAATAGTATCAATGCAAATTTACACAGTTACCATAGCAACTATTTATTTTTGTACTACTTTGCATAGGCCTAATGTTGGTGAATTTTGGGGCTTGGTTGGCTAAATGTAGTTCTTTTTTCTATTATAAATGTCTAATTACTTAAAATTTTATTTCTAAGTTTTATTGATTCATTGTCAGTATTTGAATTTATACAAGAAAAATTACAAATAGATTAACATAAATATTAATTTTATCTATTAATGAAACTAACCATAACTGATCATAATCAAAACTAATTTATTTGAATAAATAAAACATTTCCATCATTTTTATCTAATACTAAATTTTTTTTTTTTTTATCTAATACTGATTAAAATAAATTTGATACACAGCATAAATTCAACTAAATTAGATTCGTTTAGCACGATTTTCTTTGGGAGACCTATTGGTTTAAGCTTATTGATAAACTTTCGCTTCCTTGAGTCTAAACTGTCAGTACTTAGTAGACCACCCTCGAGAGTTTCTAAAGATTCTTCTCTATGAGCCATAGCCATGACATTTTCCGGAGTGCTGTTCATCCAAACTTAAAAAAAAAATAATAATAATAATAAACCTCATTTAGTGAGGTCATTGGTAGTAATTTTAGTATACGATTGTGATGGGAGATCACACCATAATATGGTGTGTCCTCACAAGTGCAATGACCCAACTTGGTGGATGGTGTAGCTTGGGATTGATGTATTTGTTAATACTAGTCATTAATCTATGCAATGCACGGATTAGATTAATAAAAATAAAAATTTTATTTTGCATGAAGAGACATCAACTCGAAAATGAACAGGAAAAAAAAAATTAAGTTCAAAATTGCAAACTTAATCTCACAATGCCATTTTAAAAAAAATACACTTTAATCGTATATAATTGTGTAAGAAATACAATTAGAGAAAGATTATTAATTAGTCTCGTGCAATTTGTTAGAGATATATATTAAACATATATTAGCCCAATGTAATAGGCCCAAGCCCATTCCTACTTGTACTAGTAGTCTAGGGTTTAGTCGCCTATATATACTCATGTTATGGTTCATTGTAACACAGAGGTTATTGTATTACACTCCTACACAATAAAGATGTAGCCCTTAAGGGATTCCTCCGTGGATGTAGGCCGTCAAGGCTGAACCACGTAACTCTCGTGTTCTTGATGTTCCTATTTTATGTTTCCTCTTCCGCATCCACTCTAGCATACACAACATGGTATAATACATTGCGTTTGATAATATTCTCCATTTAATATGGTATCAGAGCTAATATTCAACATGGTATCAGAGCCAAACTTCGTTCTTGGCATCAAACAAAATCTCTGACAATCAAAGAAGATTCTCATGTGCACACCACCATCAGAAGTCACACATGTTTCTCTGCTGGATTTAGACTCCATGGCATCTCGCAGCCACCGTGGCTCAGTGCTGTGTCCAAGATCCACAAACTCAAGCAAAGCCGTGACTCAACTTCTCAGATCTATGCAAATCCAAGCCTCGCCTGATGAAACCAACACCACAAACGTGATCCACGACCTCCCGCGACCAAAACCCAGGAATTCGGCCACCAAAAGAAGCTATACGCGCCGCCACGCGCCGCCAACAGCTCCGAAACTATCCCACGCGCTGCCTCAGATTCCTTAATTTCAGATCGTCTTCTTGGTACACGCGCCGCCCCTACGGCCTCCTCGTCCGCCGATCTACGAAACCTGAAATTCCGGTCCTCATCTGAAGTCACACACGCTTACACGCGCCGCCAGGGTTTCTGTCTCGCCACCACGCGCCGGTATCATCTGACACGCGCCTTCCACGCGCCGAAGCAGTCCTGCTGATGTCATCTGACGTCACGTTATGATGTCATCACTCCACGTCAGCATGACAGGTAAGCCCTAGTCCACGTCATCACCACGTCATCAGGATGAGTCAGCGTCTCTGCAGCCCGATCCATGACCCGACCCGGAAAACCCGGAACCGACCCGGTCCATGTAGCCGTTGACTTTGACCCTGATCTGTTGACTTTGACTAGTTGACTTTGACTTTTTTGCGTTGACCTTTGACCAAAAGTCAAAATTTTCGAAAGGGCCTATCTTGCTCAGTTTTTCGCGTAGATTCCAATTTTGGACTCCGTTTCTTCATTTGAAACTCCAAAATTGGTCAATTGGCACATTTTTCATTGTGGTTTCTTCAAAGGCATTCTTCAAGGCATCTCCAAGTGATCTTCTCATGCTTATCCAACCTCAAGCCTTCATCGAGCTTTCGCCTTAAGTTTGAGGGAGGGTGTTAGAGATATATATTAAACATATATTAGCCCAATGTAATAGGCCCAAGCCCATTCCTACTTGTACTAGTAGTCTAGGGTTTAGTCGCCTATATATACTCATGTTATGGTTCATTGTAACACAGAGGTTATTGTATTACACTCCTACACAATAAAGATGTAGCCCTTAAGGGATTCCTCCGTGGATGTAGGCCGTCAAGGCTGAACCACGTAACTCTCGTGTTCTTGATGTTCCTATTTTATGTTTCCTCTTCCGCATCCACTCTAGCATACACAACATGGTATAATACATTGCGTTTGATAATATTCTCCATTTAATATGGTATCAGAGCTAATATTCAACACAATTCATCTAAAAGTAATAAAGTTAAAATAACTTATCTATACTCTTTGAAAGGCACTGGAAGAACATAATATTCACTTTAGTGACACATTCATCTTTTTGAATGGACGTAAAATCCTGAAAATGTTAAATTTGCTCAATAGAGACTCACCAAAGTAAGAAATGACGCAATTCTTGAATCTAAGTCATACAAAATGTGCAACATATGCATGCAACAATAACTACAAAGGAAATTGATCATGCAAGAATACATATTTTACATTAATATTAAACTCACTTTCCACTTAAAATTGAAACTTACCACAAATCCTAGTAATAAAATTTTTGAAATCTCATAAAATAAGGCTAAACCAATTAACCAAACAAATGGATTGTAGGGAACAAACTTTTAGGTGCATAAGCTATCTTGCACTTATGTTATATGACTATTGAATAATCCTACCAGATCTTAATGATTCTCATAATCCTCTGTTTTATTAAATATATGTAAAACATATAGGTTTAATAAAAACTAACTTTTGGTCATATGTTTGCACATTAGCTTCAATTCATTCTCCAATTTACGTTAGTTCACTTGTAGAAAGTTCTCTAAACAAACTTTATAAACAAAAGTGATATATAGAGAACATCATAATAGCGTATAATGACAAAACAAATTCCTATTAACACCTTAATCACAAACAACACCATTAAGTATGATACAGACACTGTGATCCAATACTCAACTCCATAGCCATATTTATCCACAATTCTTAATAAATTTTTTGGTATTTAATCTTGTTTTTCCTAGAACTCTTCCTTTGCTGTATCAAATCAATTTGCTTTATACCAAATTTTTGCAAAGTGTGCAGTGCATTTTGAATTTTATTAATACTAATATCACTTACTAGTTATTAGTTTCCTCCAATATTTCAATAATTTTTCTTGTAATGTAATCTCTAGTGTTCCATTTTAATGCATAAAATAGAAAGACAATAAAAGTAGTTAGTGATTTGATCATATTATATGTGTTTGAAAATTTAAAAATTGCATGATATGTTAATTAATACAGCTAGGCATATTTCTTGCCTAGTCAACAATGTTAATATCATTTTGATAAAATGAAATTGCAAATATCCTTCAATTATATTTTTTACATTCTTGATTGTGTGTTATGAATTTTTTTTTTTTTTTTTTGGTTAAACTTTATTTCAACTGTTGCAAAAGCAACTAAATTTAAGCAAGAAAAAAAATTATCCATCATATTAGTACTTTTTTAACTACATAGAATAAATACTAAGATGTTTTTTTTCATATATATATATATATATATTATTTACATTACATGTTTGTTTGGCTAGCTTATTTTTTACCAACTTATTTTACTATTCAGCTTATTTTTGGTACTATTTATAGGTCTCAGTGTACTATTTCAACTAACATTTATTTTTATTCACAATACTTTCAGCAAAATAAACAGATCTCAAACAGACTCTACATGTCATTGAAATGAGTTAGGAAGTCTAAAGAATTGAAATTAATTTTATTGAATTCACAAATATTTAATTTTGTAAGGGTCATGTTTTTATGTAATTAAAATAATTAAAATATCCTTCGACAAAACGCACTTTATATTATTAGTATTATTATATAATTTCTTATATAAAATATATAAAATTAAGCACATAAAATTCATTTCATATAAATAATTAGTACATAACTATAGATAATCAATATGTGTATTTATTCCATTGGCTAAATCAATAAACTATAACTTGGATAAAATATAAATTTTATTGTGTGGGAGCCTAAATAAAGAGAATCTCAAGATATGTGTCACATATATAAGAAACTTAATGTTCTCTCATATTAGGTCTTTGCTTTTATATATACTAGTGTTTAACCCGCACAATGCACGGGATAATTTTTAATTTTTTATGCCATGCTAAACTCATATTCACCACCAACACCACTGCATCACTGTATTGTAATAAATCTGACAAAAAAGATGCTCTAAACTCTATATACACATGCCACAAAGTTAATATGCTCTACTATGTATTCTACAAAGTTATCATTACTTTCCTATGGCCAAACCATAGGGCTACATGGTTTCATGTTGGATTTTTCAGAAAAATTCTAATGATCCCTAAAAGCCACCAAAAAAAGTAAATATTAGTCAGTGAGGTCATATTGGATATGACCAACAGGTAGTGTTACTGCCACATATACTTCATTTCCAATTTCTTTTCTTACAACTCCCACCAAACCCTCTTAAACCAGCAAATTGTGTCTACTGAAAATTTCAACACTGTTTAGACCATACAGTTTTGTAGTCTAAGCCTTGATCCTCCTCCGGAGAGTAATCATCAAAACTTATATCAAAAAACTTAACCGTACCATAGTGCTTGTTCCTCACCTTGAGCATGTAAACCTGACACAGTGACATTAAAATGAACTTAAACACATCATATATTTAAAATCACAAACTTGAAAAATAACAAATTTACATACAAATGAACCAATATTTTACGTATACGCTGAAAAGAAATGCATCATTTCAAAATTAATGCTTATTAAACAAAAAGTGTTTGTTTACTGGCTAAGATCAGATTGTGTAGTAGCTTTTGTTAAGGAGTGTTGTTTTCTACAGTGGTACATATCAGTGGTACATATCATGGGACTTCATTTATTAAGGAGGAATTTAGATCTAAACTTAAAAAAAAAGTGTTAAAATAATAATTATATGATCAACTTCTTCATTTTATAATAGCTTGAACTTTTAGAATACGCATAGTTTAACTTCTTCATTTTCTAATAATAATTCAATTTCTTACCTTGAAAATTCTGCTCCTTTAATTTTTTTTTAAACAGATTCTGTTTCAATACTGAATGAAAAAATCCACCACTGTCAGTAAAGCATGCCAACCAAAAAGTGTAAAGTTTTATCATCTAGAAGAAATTGGTGATATTATGAAACTAATCTTGTTATTAGTGGACACTTCAAATCCCACAACTTGTAATGAAGTGAACTCAAATAAACAATAAATCGGGCAAAACTGTTATGGAACTTTGACACTCCATGTTGATGTTGCCTTTTGAAAATAATCTATAATGTTGCTAGCTTGCCTCTTGGCCTTCAGTTGAGGCTCCCTTAAAATAGTAGAAGCCAAAAATTCTGGAGTACACTAACCATAATACTGTGAAACATTACAGTTGACAACAATATTAAAAATTTCAAGTACTTAACGGAATTTGAAAGAGAGGATTCTTGTTTGGAATTCACATCCTTTCTCATAGTGTGGAAATTCATAAAAATTACCAAAAATTTAATAGTTAAACCAAATCTTATTTTTGGTACTCTTAACATCAAAGCATTGAATATTCTTTTACAGGCCAAAAATACAAACCTATAAATCACATCCTAACTTTTTTAGCTTATTAGGATGATTAAGTTACTCAAGTATGACTTATTAAAAAAACAAAATACTTAGGTATGAATTTTATATAATAATAACGCTAACAAAGATACTCTTGACAAATAAATCATATTCACTCATTTGTTACACTCTGCTTGAATAGATTGTAACATTGACTGCCTTAATTTCTTATTCCAATTCCACGCCATTTCTCACATTGCAAAAATGCATAAAACTAATTAATTTCAACGTTTTAACCAACAATGTCTAGTAACTGACCAATTCAAAGAACTTAAAATTCTATGTATACACTTCTCTTATTATGGGATCAAATCTAGGGTATGAATGAAAAGACAAAAAAAAAAAAAAAACACACACACACACACACACACTCTTGTTTAGAAAATGACCACCGTGCATCAACACATGACAGGTTCTCTGCTTGTCTCCTTAACTTATCGAAATTTCATGGTATTTAAATACCATAAGTAATCCACAATTAGCAAAGTAAACTAACAAAAAAAATTGAAATTTGAAACAAACAAAAAAATAAAACTTTAGAACTGGCTGCAATTACTTTTACTATTATACCTTCAGATTTCACAATCTAAACCCATTAAAACCCAACATCAAAAACAACAAAATCAAGTCTTAAAAGTCTTTTTAAAAATGTCAACTAAAATCTACTAAGTAATAAACTTAGTATAAAAAAAGTTATACTATCAGATTTCAAAATCCCACAATTTCACACACACTTACAAAAAAAAAAAAACTAGAACAGGTAAGAGGCCATTAAGGGAAAAGGAATATGAATTCAAATTCCTAAATTGACAGCAAACCATAATCGAAGAGAATATTAGGAAAAGAAATTAGTACCTTTGCTTTGATTAAATTAGAGACTCTAGATTGGAGAGAGATTCCACTTCATTTCTGTAGAGAAAGAAATTGAATGTTTAAACCCATTAAAACCCAACATCAAAAACAACAAAATCAAGTCTTAAAAGTCTTTTTAAAAATGTCAACTAAAATCTGCTAAGTAATAAACTTAGTATAAAAAAAGTTATACTATCAGATTTCAAAATCCCACAATTTCACACACACACACACTTTAAAAAAAGAAAAAAAAAAAAAAAAAAAAAAAAAAAAAAAAAAAAAACAGAACAGGTAAGAGGCCATTAAGGGAAAAGGAATATGAATCCAAATTCCTAAATTGACAGCAAACCATAATCGAAGAGAATATTAGGAAAAGAAATTAGTACCTTTGCTTTGATTAAATTAGAGACTCTAGATTGTAGAGAGATTCCACTTCATTTCTATAGAGAAAGAAATTGAATGTTTAAATCCAAAAGAGAAGAATTCAAACAAATCCATTATCAAAAATATTTAATAAAAAATAGTCACATATCATAATTCCGAATTTCTTAACCCTAATTTCCAGAACCAAAATCTAATTGTGATTGTATAAGTGGAAAACATATAGCAAAAGTAATTAAACTTTAAATTTGGTAGGGAAAAAAAAAACAGAGAAAGAATAGAGACCCGTTGGAGGCATTATTAATCAAAAAGTCAGAGGGAACTCTTTTTACTCGACTTCATCTTCCTTCTTCTTCTGCTTCTTTTTCTGAAAAAATCAAAAAGTAAAAAGGTCGTTTTAGCATAAGTGGAAAGAAAGAGTTTTTGAAAGGAACTGGGAAAGGGTTCTCTTTTTTCTTGATCGGTTACTATGGGGTATATGCAGTTTTTGTTTGATTTCTCAGATTTTTCTCTCTCCCAACTCTCTGCGCCTAATCGACTCATTCTCTCTCTCTGTTTATCAGACTTTCGGTCTCTTTCAATTTAACGGTTTTTTTTTTGTTTTAAACTATGAGGGGTTTCCCTGATTTTAACAAATAGAGAGGAAAAGGGTTATAAATCCAAATCCCTGAATTGACGGTAAAAAAAAAAAAAAAACAAAAAAAACAAAAGCAAATATCTACAAACATTTTGATAGAAAATCCTAAAACCCAAAACAAAAACGAATCAAATCTAGACCTACCCAATAAACAAAAACGAAAAAAATGATAAACCCTAGATCTGACAAAAATGAAAAAAAAAAATCAAAGTAGATCTAATGGCTTGTTTGGAAGTTTAGAGAGGGAGGAGAGTAGAGGGTAGTAGAGGGAAGGGGAGTAGTGGGGAGGAGAGTAAAGGAGAATGATTTACCTCCACCTTATTTGGATGTTTTTAAAATTAGTAAGGGGGAAGGGATTAATTAGCCCTTCCCCTTGTGTAATTTTGTTAATATAATAAGGGTAAATGAGGTAATTTACTTGGTCAATAGTTTATGTACTCTACTCCCCCTCCAAATCTCTCCAATTTGGGGGAATTAAAATTGGGGGGCTAGAGAGAGTCCAAACCTCTCCAAACTCCTCCAAACCCCTCCCCCTTATCCTTTAAAAAACTTCCAAATAAGGTAATTGCATTACTCTTCCTCTCTCTACTCTACTCCCCCTCCTTTTCTAAACATCCAAACATGCCATAAGTGATCTGGGATCTGGAATCTGATCTATTCAAAATTGGTACCTGGTTGAACTTGAGGGCATGCAGATGAGAATGTCAAACTGAAAAGCGAAGAGAAAAACTTAATTAAAATACCAAAATCGAAAATAATTCAAACAAAATATCAAAGCCTAATCATAATTAACAAACAAACTTAAATCGAAGATAAAAACTCACCGGTGAAAGAAATTAACGGACAGTTAGATGAAGAAATCTGAGAGGAAAGTGAGAGACATCTTTTCATTCTTGATTTCAAAGTGCAAACTGTGGAAATATTTTACTGGGCTTCTGTTTTTTCTTTTTCATCGACAGGGAAAATCTTTTCTTTTGGCCGTTTGTGTTAACAAATGGAAAGAATGGATGATTGTGTGTGTTGGGTTTCAGTTTTTAGAGCGTGCAGTTTTTGATCTCTCGATCTCTCTCTCCTTCTCCATTCTCTGCCTCTCTATTTCTCTGTCTCTCTTTTCTCTCGGTCTTTCTCATTTTTTTCTCCGTGTAGCAATCTTTCTTTTTTCTGTCTTAAGCAGTTAATTTCCTTTTATACCAAGAGGCTCTAAACGGTGTTTTAACGTTGTGAAAAATTATAATTTATCGTTTTTAAATGCTGTTGTAGCGTTACCAAACAATGTAATGTATCGCTTTTTAATCCTATTTGTCAACACCTCCTTAATTGTAGAAATCAACTTTCTCTCAGCTTTTGCTATTATATATAGTATATGATATGATATATATATATATATATATCCAACAAGTAAACATTCAAAGAGTTCTTTGGAGTACCAAAGTTCCAATTTTTATGAACATGTTCGTTCATGGAAAGATTATAGAATTGGAGAGAGGCGAATGGGATATTTACTAAGGTAAATACTAAAGAGTATATTTTACAAAGGTTCTAAAAGTCTAGACTTTTGTAATTGTTCATTCTTTGGTAAATTTTTCTACGGGGTTGGATACCCTAAAATGGTTTTTCATTTGAAGAGTTTTCGAAAGTTTTTCACTTCATCAGTATGTGCTTTATGTTGCTTTTTTTTTTAATAGTATTTTAATTTTGGTGAGACTTACTATGATTGTGCAATCTATCAAATTGTTAACTTTGTACTTATCTGAAAATCAATCCAGTAATTCTTTACTCCACTGCTTAAATTTTTGGGGTCTAAATCAGAATTTTCACTGACCTCCACAAGTTGATAAATCTCAAATACAACCCAACCTATGGTACCTCTCTTCAACCCAAGTTACCCAACCACTCAAAAAATCAATTTGAGACATCCAGTTGGATTAGATTGGTTTGTAAATGGCTAAATGCACAGCCCTAGAAATTTGTTGACTTCCAATGAATCTTGGATTAAACATCACCTCCCCAGAATAAATGGGTATTAGGTAAGCTTACTGCTGGTTCAATCCCATAGCATTTTTTAACTAAATGTGTGTTTGGGTTTGGATGAAAAATTAAAATTATTTATTATTCAGCTTATTTTTACTACTATTTATGGACCCCACTACACTTTTTGGCACTATTTATGAGCCACACTTTACTATTTCAACTAACTTTTACCTTTATCTACGGTACTTTCAGCAATAATTTTTCAGTTTCAGCAGAATGGGTCCGTTTGGATTGAACTTATTGTTGCTGAAACTGAAAACTGAAAATACTGTAGCAAAATAATTTTTAAATGTGTAAATAGTATCGTGGGACCCATTTTTAATGAAAAAATTGATAAAAAGTGGAGCTTGTGGGACCCGTGCACTGTTCACAGAAAACCTAGTCAACGATTGCAGCTGGGAAAAAAAAAAAAAAAAAAGGAGAAAACGCGGACGCAGCACTTAAACGTGCTATCCAAACGCCCTCAATAAGTGATATCCAAATACACCCTAAATTTAGTAAAGGTTGAGAGATAATAGCACCTTTTTTGGGAGTAATAAAAAATAGGGTAAAATATTATTTTCGTTCCTAAACTATCACAAAAGTTCGATTTTCGTCCCTAAACTTTCAAAAGTTCGTTTTTCGTCCCTAAACTATCACAAAAGTTCGTTTTTCGTCCCTAAACTTTCAAAAGTTCTATTTTCGTCCCTAAATTTTTCCAAACATATTGATTTTCGTCCCTCCGTCTGACGGAGTGCTGACGTGACTTTGACAGTGTGCTGATGTGAGAGGGACGAAAATCAATACATTTGGAAAAGTTTAGGGACGAAAATAGAACTTTTAAAAGTTTAGGGACGAAAAACAAACTTTTGTGATAGTTTAGGGACGAAAAACGAACTTTTGAAAGTTTAGGGACGAAAAACGAACTTTTGTGATAGTTTAAGGACGAAAATGATATTTTACCCTAAAAAATAGCATATCGCAGTACATATTATCCACATTAAAACTGATGAAAAACAATGAATGTTAAAACTTGCGACAGACAGATTACATGTTACTTACCCCCAAACAAGAATCCAAAACCCAGATAAAATTTCTAAAACTAGAACTTGTTTAATTATAAATTAACAACAATCAAGAAAATAAAACTCAATGATTCAGTTTTCGAAGAGTTGATGATCAATTTTAAAAAATATAAATAAATTATTAAAAAAAAAAAATAGCATTTGATCCTGAGAGAAAACCCATGTATATTTTAAGCAGGGACTCCTACTCTTTACAAGTTTGGAGAGAAAACCCGAACAGTTTGGAAAATGCTCTACATTGTCGCTTTCTAAGTGCATCACTACCTATTTCATTTTTTTATACTCTTAAATCTGAAGCCTCTATCAATCCCCTTCTATTTGGTCAATGATCAAACTGTACTACACCATTAAAAAAAAAACCTCAAAAAAACAAAACAAAGCATCTTTTCTCTCTCTTCCTTCTCTTAAAAAACATTCTCTTTTTTATCAAACACTATGACTATAGGAGAACCAGAACCAAACCACCCCACCTCAGATCAAATCATGGATTGGCTCAATACAGGTACAATCTTTCCAGCTTTCATGGATGATTCTTACAATTCAGGATGGTGGGATGAAAGCCAAAACATAAGCCAAGATCTAATTGACACTAATTCTACTCTCACCTATCTCACCAACGACACTGCCAATATCACCACTTCCACACAAAGTGATTATCCAACTATCACCAATCATCCATCACCATCTGATTCATCCAAGAAAAGAAAAACTGCCTCTGACCCACTTCCTAAACCATCTTCAAATCATCATCGGAAGAATCACAGCCGTCGGATCTCCCTGCAGGCAGAGGGTGGAGATGCAGCAGCTGCAGTTGATCAAAAAGTTGTGACAGTCAAGAAATCAGTTGGAAATAAGAGAAGTTCTTGGAAGTCTACAGGAAATAACTGTCATAACGGTAACAACAATAACAACAAGAAGGAAGGCAGATGGGCTGAACAGCTCCTTAATCCTTGCGCGGAAGCCATCGTGAAGAACGACATGTCACGAGTTCAACACCTTCTCTATGTCCTCAAGGAGCTCCGTGATGCAAAGGGCGATGCCAATCACCGCCTCGCTTGGCACGGCCTTGAAGCGCTGACAAAACACATATTCTCCTTTTCATCTTCTGCCGCTTCCCCCTCTAGTAGTACATCATCAATAGACCCAAAAGTTCTTACTTCTGCTTCCACAGATTCACGTATCTTCCAACAATCGTTGCTCAAATTCAATGAGGTAAGTCCTTGGTTCGCCTTTCCTAACAACATAGCAAACGCTTCTATCCTCCAAATCCTAGCTCAAGAGCCTAACCGCTCGCGCAATCTTCACATTCTTGATATTGGAGTCTCACATGGTGTTCAGTGGCCAACACTGCTTGAGGCCTTGAGTCGCAGGACAGGAGGGCCACCTCCATCAGTCCGTATCACAATCATTGCATAAACTACTGAAAATGATCAAAACAAAGAGATGCCATTTTCAATAGGACCTCCAGGTGACAACTACTCCACTAGGCTTCTCAATTTTGCCAAGCTCATGAATGTTAACTTGCAGATCAACCGGCTCGATGACTATCCATTCCAAAAAAAAAAAAAAAGAGCATTTGATCCTGAGAGAAAACCCATGCATATTTTAAGCAGGGACACATAGTATTTCCAAGTGCCCAAAGTGGTACCAACTTCTTGTTTTTAAAAATAAAATAATGAAACAGGAAAGAACGTCCTATCTTCCATCTTTATTTGCAAAGTTTTAACCACCATGGCACACAAAAGAATAATCTAACTACTCAAAATACAGAAGAGACGTTACTTATTGCTTTCCCTTAGAGCTTAAAAAAGCCCGAACAGTTTGGAAAATGCTCTACATTGTCGCTTTCTAAGTGCATCACTACCTCATTCATTTTTTTATACTCTTAAATCTGAAGCCTCTATCAATCCCCTTCTATTTGGTCAATGATCAAACTGCACTACACCATTAAAAAAACCTCAAAAAGACAAAACAAAGCATCTTTTCTCTCTCTTCCTTCTCTTGAAAACATTCTCTTTTTTATCAAACACTATGACTATAGGAGAACTAGAACCAAACCACCCCACCTCAGATCAAATCATGGATTGGCTCAATACAGGTACAATCTTTCCAGCTTTCATGGATGATTCTTACAATTCAGGATGGTGGGATGAAGGCCAAAACATAAGCCAAGATCTAATTGACACTAATTCTACTCTAACCTATCTCACCAACGACACTGCCAATATCACCACTTCCCCACAAAGTGATGATCCAACTATCACCAATCATCCATCACCATCTGATTCATCCAAGAAAAGAAAAACTGCCTCTGACCCACTTTCCAAACCATCTTCAAATCATCATCGGAAGAATCACAGCCGTCGGATCTCCCTGCAGGCAGAGGGTGGAGATGCAGCAGCTGCAGTTGATCAAAAAGTTGTGACAGTCAAGAAATCAGTTGGAAATAAGAGAAGTTGTAATAAGTCTACAGGAAATAACTGTCATAACGGTAACAACAACAACAAGGAAGGCAGATGGGCTGAACAGCTCCTTAATCCTTGCGCGGAAGCCATCGTGAAGAACGACATGTCACGAGTTCAACACCTTCTCTATGTCCTCAAGGAGCTCCGTGATGCAAAGGGCGATGCCAATCACCGCCTCGCTTGGCACGGCCTTGAAGCGCTGACAAAACAC
The DNA here is from genome assembly GCF_002906115.3 of Quercus suber. NCBI lineage: Eukaryota > Viridiplantae > Streptophyta > Magnoliopsida > Fagales > Fagaceae > Quercus > Quercus suber. The sequence goes on from NW_027069549.1 coordinate 505,371, forward strand.
ATATTCTCCTTTTCATCTTCTACCGCTTCCTCCTCTAGTAGTACATCATCAATAGACCCAAAAGTTCTTACTTTTGCTTCCACAGATTCACGTATCTTCCAACAATCGTTGATCAAATTCAATGAGGTAAGTCCTTGGTTCGCCTTTCCTAACAACATAGCAAACGCTTCTATCCTCCAAATCCTAGCTCAAGAGCCTAACCGCTCGCGCAATCTTCACATTCTTGATATTGGGGTCTCACATGGTGTTCAGTGGCCAACACTGCTTGAGGCCTTGAGTCGCAGGACAGGAGGGCCACCTCCATTAGTCCGTATCACAATCATTGCACAAACTACTGAAAATGATCAAAACAAAGAGATGCCATTTTCAATAGGACCTCCAGGTGACAACTACTCCACTAGGCTTCTCAATTTTGCCAAGCTCATGAATGTTAACTTGCAGATCAACCGGCTCGATGACTATCCATTCCAATGTCTAAATTCGCAAGTCATAAACACGGTCTCTGATGAGACCTTAATAATTTGCGCGCAGTTTAGGCTTCATGGATTGGATCACAATGCCCCAGATGAAAGAACCGAGTTCTTGAGAGTGCTAAGGAGTATGGAGCCGAAAGGTGTGATCCTAAGTGAAAACAACATGGAATGCAGCTGCAACAATTGTGGGGATTTTGCGAAGGGGTTCCCAAAACGAGTGGAGTATTTGTGGAGGTTTTTGGACTCAACGAGCTCAGCTTTCAAGGGGCGAGAATGTGACGAGAGGAAATTGATGGAAGGCGAGGCGGCTAAGGCATTGTCCAACAAGGGAGTGATGAATGAAGGGAAAGAGAAGTGGTGTGAGAGAATGAGAGGAGTTGGGTTTGTTGGAGAGGCTTTTGGAGAGGATGCTATTGATGGAGGTAGAGCTTTGTTGAGGAAGTATGATAGTAATTGGGAGATGAGAGTTGAAGAGAAAGATGCTTGTGTTGGATTATGGTGGAAAGGGCAGCCAGTTTCTTTTTGTTCTTTGTGGAAGTTGGATACAAAATCCATTGACAGTTAAAACAGTTACAGCCTTCTATTTTGCTCTTTTCTGATATTCCATGTAAACTTTTAAGATTATTAAGCTACATATATATATATATATATATGCATGTGAAAAGGCTGATTAGGCAGTCTTTGCTTCTTGCAATATGCTTTATTTGCTTTGCAGCTACTTAGCTGAAAAAATTATCCTTGCAATATTCTTGTTCGAATCTTTTGAGGACACAGAATAGATGAATTCTGAAAGAACTCCTTGACTTTTGTAATTTTAGAACTTAAATTGTTTTCCATCTTTTTTCTTCAATAAAAATTGTACTTCCTATCAAGAAGGACGTACTCTGAACGAGCATAATAAGGTTCAGTACAATCTGAAGGCATGCGCTCTACTTTATGTCTTTAAATTAAGGGTTGAGCTTTAATTTAAGGGCTGAATTTCTAAGTGCATTATGGTGAGCATGACACATAAATGAAAGTGCCATGATACATAAATGAAAGTGCCAGCAAATAGAATAAAATCTAAGTAATAAGAAATAAATCTCAAGCAAGTTGTAACACCATCCCACCCCACCAAAACAAATGAATGAGAATAACACATTTGCCATAGAACTTTTTGACATATATTTAAGTGTTTCTTTTTCATTTTCCTGTATACATTGTGTTCTCCAGCCATTGTAAGTTGTAACACCAAACATCCCACCAAAACAAATGAGTGAGAATAACACATTTGCCCTAGAACTTTTGACATATATTTTAGTATTTCTTTTTTCATTTTCCTGTATACAAAGTAGACAATTAGTATATTACAGGGGCCCAATGGTACCTCCTCAGGTCATACAGCTTGATTACTATCGCTAGAACCAGTTGGACCGCTTGAAAAGCCATTCAGAATGCCCATTATAGAGCACAGAGTTTGAAAGATGAGGCTTGGACCACTTCAAAAGGCCAGTGAAATACCCCTAGACTGATCTTTATAGCCAGATTTCATCAAATTCGCTTCTTCCATCAAACCAATGACCCAATCACAAACAAATTATATTAAACAACCCTTTAACAGCATTCTTTATAATACTAGTCAGTTTTCAAGTCAGAGAAAGGGGGAAAGAAATTAAATTTACAAAATTTACTACTCCCAACCTGTTATAGAATTTGAATTTTTTATAAGTCAAGTCTCAATCATCAATTAAAGCAATATGCAGCACTTTGCTAGGTATATTCACATTAGATGCTCCTATAAACCTAACTTCACCCCCCAAAAAAAAAAAGTTTACTGTACCTCTTTAGAACTCTTAACCTCATAAACAAAGAGACCAATCATTACATGTCACTTTGACAAATACAGTGACTCTCCACAAACTCCTCATCACAGTGTGCTAATTCAAGAAAGAGTAACTCTTTTCCTCAGGTATCATATATCCGCAATGAGTTCCGTATTTCCTGCCTACAAACAGGGCACTTAGGTGTGGATTCACGTTCAACTGAGATAGCACACAGTTGGCAACAAACTAGGTGCCCACATGGAATGAATGCAGATCGCCTTCTCCTCATCAGACAGATCACGCACAACTCTCCATCTGGAACATCTCCTGTCTCCTCCTCTGATGCAATCTGAGTGTCAGCATCGGGACTAGCGGCCTGGCTTTGTCGCTGGAGCTGTCTATTTTGCCTCCACTCTTTCCATCTATTCCAATTCCTGAAGACAATTATAAATCATGTATTGAAAAACAATTAGTTTTGATAATGATCAGATCAATGCTTTCTTTCTATAATTAACCTTGTTTCTCATACAGGAATGAAACAACCAACTGAATAAGGCATTAGTCTGATTACAGATCTGAATCCTCTCCATTTCTCTTTGAAATGGAGTGTGTCCATTTTATGGACAGGATCTTTCTGAAATAAATCAAGGGTGTAGGCCATGCCACCTCAATTAAAAGCCAACATCTCAACCCAACAACTTAACTAGAGCAACTTTAACTGTGTTAAGTAAACTAACATTATATATATACATATATATGTATTATAAGCCTGTGATAACTCAGCCAGAAGAGCGTACTTATCAGAAAATAAACCTCAGCCAGATAGAGGGGAAAAGACAAGGGTGTCTTAACTAAAATAAAATCAGCGAGATCTCAGACTATCTGATGCCCAGTTCATATAGGGTGGAAGCAATGAAGGCAGAGGCATCGTAGTCAGCGGAGGCTGGTGGCAGCGGTGATAGACTGTTGATGATGGTAGGGTGACGGCTGTTGTTTGAAGCTTAGCATATGAGCTTCTTTCCCTGAAAAAGGTTTTCATTTTAAGTTTCTGGGAAAATCTGGGTTTGATTGCATATGAGATTGGTCTTTTTTTTTTCCCCTTTTCTTTTGGTTCCTCTACCCTTCTGAGTTCTGAAACTTCTAATTTCCAAAAGCACAAGAAACAGATAACTACTCTCTTACACTATGTTTGGTTGGGGTGAATTTAGGGAGGATGGAAAACATAGAGAGAAAAATATGGTGGAAAATAGTGTTTTTCACTATTTGGCAAAAGAATGAAAATAGGGAGGAAGGAAAACCCGGGAGAAAATTTTCTCTCCCGGGCCCACAAATTTCATCCTCCCAAATCAGGAGGAAAAGCTTGGAGAGAAAAGTGCTCTCACAGCACTTTTACCATAATGCCCTCTGGAATCAAGTAAAAAAAAAAAAAAAACAGGGAGAGTGCTGGAGGTTAAAAAAAAAGAGAGAAGAGTTGCGCCTACTAGTGCTGCTTGCTGGAACGTTCTTGAGGAAGTAAAAGAAAATAAAAGAAGGGGGATAGAGATAAGGACAACGTGTGGAGGAGAAAAAAAAAACAAAACGTATGAAATGAAGACTTAGAAAGGAGAAATAATATAAAGAATAAAAAATATTAATTGAGAAATGTTACCACAATATTTTCACAATAAATTTTAAGTAACAGATTGTTATTAGTTAATATTGATGAGTAAAAAAATAATTTCAGTTGTGGGTTCAAATTAGAACTAGTAACAACTTTCCACATAAATTTTGTTGTAAAAGTATTGCGAAAAATGTTGTGGACGAAATACTTCTCATTGAAAAATATAATTGTTAGTAAATTTTATACTATTTAACAAACACAAATAAATTTATTTCTTACTTATTATGTAACAAGGGTATAATAGTCAATTTATATAAACTGCATTTTCTATCCTCTCACTTTTCTTTTCAACCAAACAAAAGAACTTTTCACCCTCTAAATTTTTCATCCCTCCAACCAAACACACACGAGGAAAAGCCAAATATTTTCTATTCTCCCACTTTTTCATCATTCCACTAATTTTCCATCCTTCCACTTTTCCACTCTTCTAACCAAGCGGACCCTTAGTCCTAATAAATCACCATGGGAAGCAAAACGGTGATTTGGTAAAAAATTTGTTTCTAATTCTTAGGGGCTTCACGTTTGCTCTCAGAACCCATTAGACTTACCATTCATTAAAAGAAAAGAAAGAATCTTTGGATCATTATTGATATTTGATAGCAGTAGCACTAATTAAATAATTGAAGGCCCTTTACCAATCCATTGTTGTTTATGGTGACAACCTTCAACATGCATTGCACAAAGCAGTTACAGAACAAGATTTTCCTCTCAAGTGGAGCTTCAGTCACATGAATGACTCCAACCCTCATATGGATTCTGATTAACTTTCACTTCAAGAATCACTCTCTAAGCTTGGGATAAAAAAATGCCATAAATGGGCATCTGTCTTTTGTATAAATTTATGGAGAACAAGCAGGTAGTAGTCATCACCTCCAACCCTTACGGACTGGGCATCAGATAGGAGAAAAATGAGATGGAGATCTCTTCTTGTTTTTATTTGAGTTAGATACCTTTGTGACCTTGTCTTTCCCCTCTCAGAGCAGAGTTAATTTAACACACGTATTTTTTGTTTTTGTTTTTGTTTTTGGTTTTTTTAAACGGTTAAAGTTGCTAGAATTAAGTTGTTGGGTTAAAATTTTGGCTTTTAAATGAGGTGGCATGGCCTAAACCTTGATTTATTTCAGAAAGATCTTGTCCATAAAATGGACACTCTCCATTTCAAAGAGAAATGGAGAGGATCAAGATCCTTGCTTCACAGCTCTTCTTAAAAGGGATAAGACATTTGGATTACATTAGAAAAAGAAAAATGTATTGATTCTGTTTCAGGCTAGTTTGAATGTCATTAAATCTATGTAAAATAGAATGATGATATTTATATTTTAGGGGCCTTATCAAGAAAATAGATAAGAATGAACTTTAGCCAGGAAAGAAGATATCTAAAGCCTGACCTTTGTACTTTGGTATCTAGATTGTATTGCCCCCATATTAATAAAAATTTTGTTACTTATCATAAAAAAATAAATAAAAACTATAGCATGCTAAAACTATCATACCTCATAACTGCGTAGCCAAGTATACCAATTGATAGGGAACCAAAAGCAACACCACCCCACAAAAGTATTTTACTCCTGAAGGCAAGATCTACAATCATCTGATCCTTGGTCAAGTCAGATCTGCAAAAGACCATTGTGACACCAATTATTCCACTTAAAGCAGCGCCTCAAAGAACAGGTATAAAAATGCCTATAAATCACTTGAACAGTTGATACAAAAACAAAATTCAAAACAGAAAGTGCAAAAAGATATGGAAACACATATAATAATGGTATCCAAAGTGGTTTCCTGTTCTAAAACCCAGGTACTAGCCAATTGATTAGCTGACATTTTCAGAGACTACACATCATCCTCATTTACCACCTTCAAATTAACAGGTAACAGGATTCGACTCATTTAATTTTATTAGAACTCCAAGATGCAGCACTATAAAAAATCACATTATTGCCACCTGGATTTCCTTGCCCAACCACAAACCCTAACAGAGCTCATTCAAGAATGAATTCACTTACAAAAAGTAAGGAAGATCCTTGCATGACTTGATCTCGGGAACTCCATTTTTAAAACTGCACATGCCGACAGCAGTAATATCCTTTCCTAATGGAAGGATTTTCTCTTCGTCAAGCAGACCAACCTTCGAAAAAGAAACAGATAATGGTGTCAAACATTTGCAATAAAAATGACAATGTCAAAAAGCCCAAAATAGATGGAAGTGCAAAATGAATGACCAAAATTGATTTTTTTGATACAACATAAAATCAATTTTATTGTGCACAAGTGAAGAAATATTAGAATTTGATTTGCCAAACTCACAGGATATTCATGGCCAAAAAGTGCCTGAAGGAATGTATATGGAGAAGCATTAATAGGCTGCAGTTGATGAAAAACTGTTGCGAGAGGGAGGGGATGGTTTGAGCCATCCATATTCACAACAACAAAATCAGAATGTGGCCACCGACCACCATCAACCAGAACAAAAGGAACCTGCAAAAGGAAACAAATAAAAGAGGCAAGGCTTCACTATCACAAATGTAAAAGAATATCAGATGAAAGGCCCTAAGTTTTATTCAACCAACCATAACAAAGCAAATTGCTCTCCAGATACGTGCACATTAGAGAAAAGCCGTGTGAGGTTATGCCAAGCCCAAATATTTGGAAATTACAGGAAACTACCATTTAAAAACACACCAACGTCCAAAAATAAACAAAATAATATAACAACTTCATCTGAGGCTAGTTGGCCTTTCCAAACCACTAGATTAGCCAGCCAAGCCTTCTTGAGGGTCTTAGGCTAGCTCTGATTCCCTGAATAAGCTTGTAGATCCTGTTCTAGTGCTTGGCCAATCCAATTAGATAACCTAGCTGACAACAAATCATCTCCAATATCGATCCAACACCTAAAGATCATCTTGCAACAGTATAATAGTATAGTCAAATGGGTTACATCTCATCAGTATTATAAACAACCAATCGGTTTTTGGAAATAGCATTCCCATTAAAAAAGAAACTCATACACATTTAATATAAATAAATACCTAGATGCCTTAAGACATACATTTGTAACAAAGTATTGTACAACCAGTAAATTAACAGTCAATTGCTATTACAACAAACAGTTCAACACTACTATCACTTTATGACTTTATGTACGTCAAAGTTTCAATAGTAAAATGATACATTTTCATGAACCAACAAAGATGAGATATGAATTTAGATCTTAAGCTTTTTCTCTTTAAAAATTTTTATGATTGGATGCCAGCTTTAGGCTCTTCTTCTCTGTATTCATTATTAGACTTGATTGATCTTAGTACTCTCAGAGGTTGATTTTCCTGTTCCCATGTATATTCCCTGTGTACTTGGGTTATTATTTCATCAATAAATTTTGTTACATATGGAAAATAAAAATAAATAAAATCATGAGCTATGAATTTACCGCTCTTATTGAGGTTGATTCTTGTTCCCTCCGGGATCTAGCAAATATTGCGCGTAAATCAGACGGCCATCCAAAAAAGCCCTTCCATTCGTTGTATATACACTTCATCACATACAGTAAAATCATATAATCAATACAACAGTACTTTCACAACCCAGCTAATATTAGTGTATCAAAACTAAATACAACGGAGACAAACATTAAAAAAAGGCAAAGCTTTTAATCTTTTAAACAGCCAACAGACATTTCTTATCATGGAGAACACAAAAACACATTGCTTTCAAAATTTGAGCAGAAAAGCTAATCACCTTAGGCTATCTACATTTATTCAAAAAAATTGAAAAGTAAAAGCAACAGAAGATAATACCTTCATGATGTTGATACCCTTATTTTCTTTTCTTTTCACATTAATTTGCAGTGAAACAGAACTAGCAACACTCCTTTTTATCTAACATAGTTTCAAACTACCATAAAATATGTCTCCCAATATGTTTCTTTTCCTCTGCTTTTCTCCACATTCTCAGTAACCAAGCAGATTATTAATAATTTTAAAAATAATAACAATAATTCCACAAAAAAGGCTCTTCTTCTCTGTATTCATTATTAGACTTGATTGATCTTAGTACTCTCAGAGGTTGATTTTCCTGTTCCCATGTATATTCCCTGTGTACTTGGGTTATTATTTCATCAATAAATTTTGTTACATATGGAAAATAAAAATAAATAAAATCATGAGCTATGAATTTACCGCTCTTATTGAGGTTGATTCTTGTTCCCTCCGGGATCTAGCAAATATTGCGCGTAAATCAGACGGCCATCCAAAAAAGCCCTTCCATTCGTTGTATATACACTTCATCACATACAGTAAAATCATATAATCAATACAACAGTACTTTCACAACCCAGCTAATATTAGTGTATCAAAACTAAATACAACGGAGACAAACATTAAAAAAAGGCAAAGCTTTTAATCTTTTAAACAGCCAACAGACATTTCTTATCATGGAGAACACAAAAACACATTGCTTTCAAAATTTGAGCAGAAAAGCTAATCACCTTAGGCTATCTACATTTATTCAAAAAAATTGAAAAGTAAAAGCAACAGAAGATAATACCTTCATGATGTTGATACCCTTATTTTCTTTTCTTTTCACATTAATTTGCAGTGAAACAGAACTAGCAACACTCCTTTTTATCTAACATAGTTTCAAACTACCATAAAATATGTCTCCCAATATGTTTCTTTTCCTCTGCTTTTCTCCACATTCTCAGTAACCAAGCAGATTATTAATAATTTTAAAAATAATAACAATAATTCCACAAAACGCTGAAGTAGAAAAACACAGCTCTCTGAGCTCCCTAACACAAACTCATTTGAATCAAATTGTTTCCTTTCATATTGCCACACTTTCTCAGCAATCAAACATGCATCACGTTAAGTTTCAGAAACAGAAGCGCTAATTAAAAATACAATTTTAAATTTTTATAAAAAAATTATATAAGGGGAATAAAAAAGAAAGAAGGAATTTCCTTTTCATATTCAATCTCTCTCCCAAAATTTTTGTTTTCCTCTGCTTTCCTCCATTTTCTCAAGTTCCAACAAGTCAATGTGCTGACAAAGTGTGTTGTTGGCTGCCTTCTGTAGGTGGGGATGTTTCGCTTTCATTCTGCCACTCAGGATGCAATTAGGAGTAAGAAGAAGCCTGTTTTTACTTTATGGAGTATAGTTTGGTTACCCAGATTTTACTTATCAAAAAAGAGAGTTTGGTTACCCGATTTGGTTTTAAAACGTGCCATTATCATTAATTGGCTATAAAAGACAGATTGGCAACTAGTAATTTTTTTTTCACTTAAAATCTCAGCTTATTTCACCAGAAGCTTATGTACAGCTTTATAAAGCCTCACTTTTTAGTGGGTAGAGCTGTTCTTTTACTCAGTTTCATTTTTAAAGTAAAACAAGCCAAGAAAAAGAGGATAGAATAATGAAGTGGGGTTGTAAATTATAGTGGGAACCTTCCGTATGAATTCAGCAGGAACAGAATAGAAACCTACAAGAAGAGTTTGGAAGCAACTGCTTGTCAAAATGTCTACTTGTGACAGAATAGTGTGTAATGTTTATGTTTCTGTTATCTTTTTAAGACCTTGCACTAGTGTGCTTTGTTACATTAAATTCTAACATAATTTCAGATTACCATTCTATGTATCCTTTTGGGAACAACTTATTACTAAAGTATACTTGATTACTTGTACTTTGAAAAAGTGAAGTTTTAAAAAGTTGTCCATAAAAGCTAAAAAAGCAAAAAGTTGGCTTATAAGCTGGTGCCAAACAAACACTACATCTCTTCCATATGTTTATTTTCCTTTGCTCTCTCACTAACCAAACAGAACTTTTTTTTTTAATAGAAGAATCCTTTTGCCTCTAACCAGTAAAGCCCACGGGCAACTTATGCCACCCACCAAAACTAGTTGTCGAGTAATCCAAGACCCCTAATGAGCTAAGTAATTTATGTTCATGCCCAAGAGCATAACTAAAAAGAACATCTATTCAACATATAATAATGGAGGATTCTCAATTAATATAGCTAAGCTCCTATTGTGCCACATCAGCCACCTTTTTCCCACTATTCCCCTTCATTTTTTTAGCTCTTCCTTTCCACATTATTCTCCACTACCATTACTCTTCCTCCAATCCTTCCTCTTCCTTTTTTGACGATTCTTCTCCCTATCTTCTTGACTAAGTTAGTCTACTTCTAAAATGGCTTATCCTAAATTCCTAATATATTATCTTCAGAATATTAAGTTATCTTAAGCAAACTTAATAGAAAAATTTATACATTTTCTTTTTATAATAGGGCTTGGGGGGTTTTTACACATTGTAATTCCATTCTTGAATTTCATACTTCTATGAGCTTTTCCGTTTGATTCATTGTATAATTTGAGTTTTTTTGTATTCATCATCATGAACACGAAGTAAATTCTTCATATAAATAAAGTTAATTACTTATCAAAAAAAAAGTAAAACAAACTAAGCACTCTGAGCTCCCAAACACGAATATTGACTTTCTCAGCAAGCAAACACAAATTTCAGAAACAGAAACACTAATTAATTATTGATAACAATAATAAAATTATAAAAAAAAATAATAAAAAAAATAAATAAAAAAAACAATTTTCCTTTTTATCCAACATAATTCTAAACACAATTCGATATCTCTCCCCGTTAAAAAGTTCGTTTTCCTTTGCTTTTTTCTACTTTCTCACTAACCAAACAGACTATTAATCAAACAGAAGCTTCTAGAAGATAAATAAAAAATAGAAAGTAAAACGCACCGTTTGAGTTCGTTGAACGACGACGGCTTTGTCACCGGACTCTTGAGATAAGAGGACATTAGGCTTGAAGGTTTTCCAACTAGAATCGACGGCCGATTTGGCCTCGACGGTGCCACGTAGGACAACGAGTTTCTGATGATGATGATCGGACGGCTGGGAGGAGGAGGAGGAGTCTTGGTCGTCGTGGACGGCGAGGATGGAGCGGAGGTCGGACACGTAGACGACGGAGGGAGCTTTGAGGATTTTGTTGAGGGAGGAAGAGGTGGCGGAGAATTTGAGGAGGGAGCGCACGGCGGCGTAGGCTAAGGCTATGCCCAAGACGGCGCCGTCGAAGGAGAGGGCGAGTTGGGAGAGGAGAGAGGCTAGGGCTTGTTCGGGTGAAGACATTTGGCAGTTCGTTAGGGGTAGTCACATTCGGTTATGTGTATGAGAGAGAGAGAGAGAGAAAGAGAGAGAGAGAGGTTTTGGAGAGTGAAGAGAAAGTGGGGAAGAGGGAAAAGTACAGTGAGTGGGGAGAACAGGGGAATTGAGATCAGGTGGAATACCTGATGCAATTTGCAACTTTAAATTTCAGCCATTAAATATAAAAAAATGAGAAAAAGTAAATTGTGTGCAATTTGAAACTTTAAATTTTAACCATTAAATATAAAAAATGACAAGAAGTAAAAAAAGTTAAGAAAAAAAAAAATTGTAAATTGTGAGGGACTTGGGTGAATTGCACGGTGCAATTGGTAATCCCAATCCAGAATGGGGGAGGGCATGTTTGGCCAATTAGATCGAGAAATGTGGAGTTTTTTGATAATATCTCTCTATCGTTAGACTAAGATACCAATCGATTTTTGGTATAGGCGAGAATTGAATTTCAAATCTTTTATTCAATTATTAAAGACTTTACCAATTAAATTAATTAAAACCTACAAGGAATGTGGATTTTATTGTAACTAGAGAGTGTGGTGACAAAAACAAAATCGAATACTCTTTCTTTCTTATTGTAACTCTTTATTGATTTTTCTTAATTTATTATTTAAATTTAAATCTCTCTTCTCTATTTTTCATTATTATTATTATCAAATATCACATCGCCAAAATCAAATTAATTCTAACAAACTCATGAGACTACTTAACATATCTAAACAATTTCTTCTATTGAAATTTTGTGATTCTCTTAAATATCTATTTAGATATATTGATATTTAGATATAGAGCAAGAATTAGGTACAGTACTTAGATATTGTTCTTTAGGTTCCCCTTTTAAGATTTTGCAATATGAATTTTTTTTTCATGGAAAGGAAATATATTTTTTAGTTAAATAATCACATGATTGAATCTTAAGAGGGAAACCTAAAGAATAACACCTAAAGTACTGTACTTAAGTCTTGCTCTTAGATATATTCTTAGTTGCTTGAGTAATTTCTTTCCTCAAGTGAAAGTCAAGGAGATACGAGATGTCACATTTTTACACCCAAAAATTTATATATATATATATATATAATAATAAATAAATAAATAAATAAAGTTATGATGATAGCATCGAGCTATCTATCAAGATAGTAGATGCATCACTAAAATGAGAAAAACTTTGGGTAGTTTTATCGTATCTTCTAGTAGTCTTTCTTGAATAGCTTCTAGAAACTATATACTAAGACTCAAATACATAAAAAGTGTGTTCTGACTTGAATTTGCCAACATACAAAAATATAACCCTAACAAAACACATTATGACATTAACAAATGAAGTATTGCCAGTAATTTTCTTTTTGAAGGATAATTAAATTCAATGTATTTATGTGCTTGAATTTAATTGGAAAACCTAATGTACTGTACATTAAAAAAAAAAAAAACTATATCTAAGATTTATTCTTGTTTTAAATAATGCTAATCAGCTTCTTGTTTTTTTAAAAGAAAAATAGTTAGGGTGATAAGTCTTTATGCTTGAGCCATAAGTTGATATGAACTTCATCAATTATAAATGCAAACATATATGTATATATTTATTTACTTTTCTTAAATGTATAATCAACTTCATGCAATTCATTTAAAAGTAATGACGTTAAAACAAATGAATAACTATCCTAAATATTACATTTGTCTACTTATAGCATTTATGTTTAAAAGAACTTTCACTTAAATTTAGTTGTACCGAAGTGAACTAAAATGCTACATTAATGTAGTTCAACAAAAACATTGCAACAATAAATGTTATGCTTAAAATTTTAGATATTTGAGATTTATATGTATTTTTAATAAATTTGGATTTAGATTAAGTGTTTTCAACTCGAATATGTTCTTTCCCATTATGCAAGTGCACAAAAATAGATCGAAATAGACCAAAATTAATCCAACTGACATGAATGACTGAATATGACCAAATGGAATGAAGTGGACCAAATGGACTAAATATGACCGAATAGGAAAAAGGTGGTCTAAATAGACCGATTAGGACCGAAGTGGACATAATGGAGGAATAGGACCAAATTGGATTGAATAGGACTGAAATAGAGATACTGGACCAAAGTGGATAAAATAGGACAGAATGGACCAAAGTAGACTGGATAGAAGTAGTGTGGACTGAATAGGACCGAAGTGGACAGAATGGACCGAATAGAACTAAAGTGGACAAATGGACCGAATAAGACCAAAGTGGACTGAATGGCCCGAATACTGCTGAAGTGGAACAAAGTGGACAGAATGGACCGAATAAGACCAAGTGGACCGGATAGAGCCAATATGGACTGAATGGACGAATTGGACTAAATAAGACCGAATGGGCTGAATTGGACCAAATAGAGCTTCAGTGGACAGAATGGACTAAATAAGACCGCAGAGGACCAAATTGGACTGAAGAGGACAGAATGGACCAAATAGAACCAATATGAATCGAATATGACTTTTGAATATTTATCATTTTTACTGCATTTTTAGGGATCATATTTCTAATGTTTATTTTATTATTTTCTTTGTATTTTTTAAACTCAAAATTAAAGAGTTTAGTCCAAATATAATAAAATTTCATACTTTTCACCCAAAAATGAAGAAAAAATAAAATTTTGAGCTAAACTTGATAAGAAAACCTACAAAAAGAATCAATTTAAGGCCTAATTAGTCTAAAATGGTCTTAAGGCGGACCGAAATCGACTAAGTGGACCAAATTGGACCAAGTGGAACAATTGGACCGAAGTAGACCTAATTGGACCAATGTAGACCTAATTGGATTGAATAGAAATTGCTTAATTTTTAAGGAGAATAAATTATGTTCAGAAAATTGTGGAGAAAAAATTATACATTATATTACAATACAAAATAATTATTTATTTCCATGCATCATGTGAGTTTGCGACTAGTTGTTTTCATGCTGACTTAATTAGGTAACACTTATCCCCCATTGAATATCTTTATAAACTGGGACATCTACTCATTTGTAGTTCTAGTTAGCTCAGCTGATAAAATCTTTTATTGTCAAATAAAAGATCTAAGATTCAAACCTCCACCTACACTAAAAAATCAATTGGTTACTAGGCTTAATTAATGATAACGAAAAGCAATCATTATGGGGCAAACCTTATAGGTTAAATTCAATTTTTTCTGTCAAAAATAAATCAAATAGGTCAACTCTAAGATTTTTTGGCATGCCATTAACATAAACTAAAATTACCTTTTTTTAATCTTTTTTTCTTTTTATTTGGCTTAGACAACACGCTTAACTAAGAGTCTTGTAATTCAATTGGTAGGCACATTATGGTGTTTCTAAGATATCCAAAATTCAAAAACACACACTAAAATGAGGCATAACTGGAGCATTAAGTTGCAAACTAGCTAAGGAAACTATTATTCATGAATATTTGATTTCTTATTAATTAAAAAAAAATGCACCAAGTTCCAAGTACATAAAAATATCTCACTTCTTAATTTTTTTGCTACCTAATGTCTTCTTCTTGGTTATTTATTTATTTATTTATTTATATTTTTCCAGGTCTCCTTTAAACCAAATATAATGTCTTTTCCTGCAACCAAAAGTTGAAAATTTAAAATCATATTACCTTCATGAGAGCAAAAGTTAACTCCAAATATGTTTGTAGCTATTTTTTTCAACTTATCACATGACGATATATAAAACTATATATGTGTATTATTTAAACAATTCACATAATCTATATATATCTAAAAACTTAAGCGTAGCATTTATTGTTACTACTCTCCCGTTGAGCCACATCAGCGACCACATCATCTACCTATTTCCAATTATAATTTCCCTTTTACATTTTCATCTCTCCACAACTTTCAACCTTAATGTCACTCTTCATCTATCCCTTTCTCTTCTTTTTATTTTTATTTTTACTTCAAATTCTCTTCTTCTTCTTCTTTTTATTTTGCCTCTTCTTATCCCCATTCTATTACTATAAATATGTCATTCTCTCTCTCATTTTATACATAATTTTCTACATGAAAAAGGTTATTACTCTCTCTCTTTCATGTTTTATTTTGTGTGAATTTTTAATCTTTTGTATCTCTACTTTAGATTGATAAATTTATGTGTTCTTTAGAATTCTATTTTGGGTTGATGCAATTTGGTTTTATGTTTTTAATTTATTATCTTTTTTCTTTTTTCTTTTTTATGATTGTTAAATGTTATCATATTACATATAAAGATATTTTACAAGGATATAATGTTATTCTATTATATGGCATGGCTTGGATAATTTGGTGTTTGACTCATGACTATGTTTTTTTATTCAGACGCTTCTTCTTCTCATTTTATTTTCTATTTCTCTCCTGAAAAATGTGATCTCTCTCTCTCTCTCTCTCTCTCTCTCTCTCTCTCTCTCTCTCTCTCTCTCTCTCTATATATATATATATATATAACAACTTTACTTTAGGTTGATGAATCATTGTATTTTTTTTTATAATACTATTTTGGGTTAATAAGACTTGGTAGTGGGTTTTTTTTTTTTTTTTAGTTTTCCATCACAAGTCTTCTCTCTCTCTCTTATAGCTTTCGTTTGTTTGTTTGTTTTTTTTTTTTTTGACATAATACTTAGTTATTTTGGAAATGAGATTTTATATTTATATGAAAATACAATCTTGGCTATGTATTTGAATGTGTCTACCAACTATTAAAATCACCTAAGATGAATATGTATAGACAATATTCTTGTTTTAATTTTTCATTGATTTATTATTTAGTTATAACATCAAAATTAAATTATATGAATAAGTAAACTTAAAACTACCTAAGATAAATTTGTTCTCCTTGTTTGGCCAACCCTGACAATTGGTTTGGTTGCAATTACTGGTTCAAATCATTCTTCTATGTCCTTGTTTGGTTTAAAGCCAATATATTTATATATTTAATATTGCCAAAATTTTAAAAGAAGAAAGTAAATAATAAAAAGAATAATGATATAGCCAATGATGTGGAGGATGGGGAGGCTCAGCAAGAGTATAGTAACAATAAATGAAATATAAAGATCCGGTTAAAGGCAATTAAATCTTAATAAATAAAGTCTATGTAGTCTTCTTCTTCTTTTTTGTTGGTTAGGTCATGTTCTCTTTACGTTGTTATACAAATTATTTTCTTTCATTTTGATAGATGAAGTGTTCAATTTTAGACATAAAGTATTCTTTTTTCTACATATTATTTTAAATATTAAATTTATAATATGGTATAATCTCTTAGGAATGTCTAAAAAATATGCAGTTTCAATCTCATGTATCCATATTAGTAAACAATATCCAATCAATAGTTCGAAACTACTCTTGCAATAAGAAAAATTGTTAATATGATAATCTCTATTAGGAGAATGAAAATTTTGATTAATATATTTGAAACTTAAATAATTTAGTTGTATAGGAAAAATTAGGAAAATATAATTCAAAAAACATAATTTAGCAAAATATGGACCACCTAAAAAATGAATAATATCAATCAAACAAATCCAAACCATAAAATGATGATATATTTTCTGAGATAGATAAATGAAAAATAATTTTTTAATTTTTTAGGAGATAAATTATTTTCCACAAAATTTAGAGAACAATTTTTTAGGAGATAAATTATTTTCCACATATATGATACCACTGTAACGAGATGCTATCTCTTGTTACAGTGGTATCATATATGTGGATTGAGATACAAATATATCATATATAGCAATTTAGGGTATTGCACTTGATCCAATTGCTCTCATTCATCTCAAAATATTTTACTTCTTCGATTTTTAACTTTTCATTATTTACTTCTAATTTTTAATTCAATGGGTGAAATTGAAAATTGCTTTTTTCAACTCTCAATTTCAGTTATTGAGAGCAATTGAACATCATGCTCAACATTCACAATAGGAGGCTCCCATGATCTGTGGACCCATTTGTTGGAAGAGAGCTAGCTGCATGCATCTAAAACAAGTGATAATTACTCCTTCTCAATAAGGAGAGTGCCTATGCAAATTGCAATGCAACACCTTGAGGGCGTGATACTCTAAAATTAAACCTTAGGCCAAAAAATAAAAATAAAAGAGAAAAATTTTACTACATGACTAATGTCCCTCTGTATCACCACTAGCTTCTATTTCAGTCCTCAGCAAGGCCCGACTGTATCAATCATCATTTTAAAAACGCATTACTAACTCAGGGCAGGATGGGTAGCCCTGCCTCCATGACACTTCTGAGTAATGGTACAAACTCAATATGTTTTACAATTTTTTTCATAATTGTTGACATGGTCTATTGTGATCTATGCAACATCATTCAGTATGTGGCTGGCTCAAAGCAGAATATGATGATCCAAAGAATGGAACTTTCACAGGACCACCTGTGAAAACCCCAAGTCTGGATTTGTTTGCTCATGACCGTTGTTACTAAAACATTGTGGTCCCATACAATTAAAGCCAAGACTGATAGTCTGTTGAACTAGGCTCTTGTGTGCCACAATATTCAACCTGTTTGATGCATCCAGCTATAGGAGCTGATCAGCGAGTACATCAAGTTGCACTAAAAGTTAAACTAAAAAGAAATGACATTCAAAATGTATTAAATAATAGTTATGATAGTCATCAAAAGCCTTCGCGGAAAACTTGACAACTAGAGAATTCTCAGTCCATATGCACAATCCTTTAGTCAAACCTTCTTTTTTTGGGGTCTCAACCACAAGAAATAAAAATAAAAATAAAAATGTTCCATGTTAAGAAACCATTTGCACAAACAAGGATGTACTGAAAAAAAAATGTTCAAGTCTTTAATTCTAATCATTCTCTTCTTCAAATTTTGCACCTCCCTTGACACCTTAACAACAAACCAATCCATCAAGGATGGCCAATCTTTGATTTCCAAACACAACAATTTTGCCTTAGGCTTCTTCAGCCCTGGCAACTCTAGCTACAAGTATCTTGGCATTTGGTATGTCAAAGTGACACCACAAACTGTTGTGTGGGTTGCAAATAGGAACGATCCTATTATTGATTCTTCTGGAGTTCTCTCAATCAACCAATATGGAGATCTTGTCCTCTATGACAGCAATAACCCTCTACTTTGGTCTACAAATGTTTCTGTCCAGGACCAAGTGACAACGTCCTCGGTAGCTCAGCTTCATGATTCAGGAAATTTGGTATTATTCCAGGACAAAAACAAAAAGGTGTGGCAAAGCTTTGACTATCCTACAGATACTCAGCTTCCAAACTTGAAGCTTGGTTTGAATCTTAAAACTGGATATAACATGTTCCTAACATCTTGGAAGTCAAAAGATGACCCTGAAACTGGAAATTATAGCTATAAGATGAATCTTAATGGCTCTCCACAAGTGTTTTTGTACAACGGTTCAACCCCATATTGGAGAAGTCCTCTTTGGCCATTGAAAAATATATCAGGTCAGAAGTTATTTTTGATTAACAACCAAGATGAAATATCTTCCAAATACTTTGATGATGATCCTTCCATCATGACAAGAGTAGTGTTGGACAACACTGGATTGCTTCAGATACTTATGTGGGATGATGGTGTTCATCAGTGGAAGGAACAATGGTCAACACCTAAATACCGGTGTGACAAGTATGGGCAATGTGGTTCGTATAGTAAATGCAATCCTGATAATGTTAATAAGTTTGAGTGCATGTGTCTGCCAGGGTATGAGCCCAGGTCTCCAAGGGATTGGTATTTCAGGGATGGTTCTGAGGGTTGTGTGAGGAAGAACTTGGGGTTGTCTATGTGTAAAAATGGAGAAGGTTTTGTTAAATTGGAGCATTTGAACATTCCCGATTCATCACTTGATGCAGCTTGGATAGGCATGAGTATGAGTAGCTCGTGTGAGCGGGCACGCTTGACGAATTGTTCTTGCACTGCTTTTACCAGCATGAATATTGATGGAAAGGGAACCGGATGCTTGGCATGGTATGGTGAATTAATGGACATTTTACAGTTTACAGATGAAGGGTCGGAACTAAATGTTCGTGTGGATGCGACTGAGTTAGGTAGCATTCTTCACTTTTCACTCTCTTTTTCAATTTCTTTTCCTTTTTTTACTTTTTATTTTTTTTTCCTTTCATCTAAGTACATAAGGAAATCCAAAGGTTCACTTAGCAAGAAGAGGAAGCTGGCTATAGCATTAGCGTCTATTCTTGTGCCAATGTTTCTGGTATCCCTAGTAGCCTATATTTCGCTAACGAAGAAGAAAAAAATAAAAGGTAAATAAAGTCACTTGTGCATTGTATTGTTCAAATATACATATGTTCGGCTCAGCTATGACAAAATGTCCAATATATCAGGAGTCATTTAGATTAGTCCTCTACATGATGTGAGCTACATTATATAGACGCTCAATTACAAAGTAATATTAAGCAACGTCTCTCAATTATGTTTAGGGACAGTGAAGTGAAAAGCGCACAATCAATCATTAAATTTTAGGAGTACCGAAGGCTCTTTCGAGGGGAATGAGCTCAAAGACTGTGGTACACATCCAGATTTACTGATTTTCGATCTAAGCTGCGTAGTTGCTGCCACAGAAAATTTTTCTCCTACCAACAAACTTGGGCAAGGTGGTTTTGGCTCTGTATTTAAGGTACAATTACAATTCATAGACATTGTTGATATCTTGCACATTTTTTTATCTTTTTATATTCCATTACTGTAAGGTAGGACCAAAGTTATTGAAGAAGCGGATAGAGCTTTGTTGCTTTAAAATAACAGTCATGAGTAAGCTTAAGTTTGAGTCATGATTTCAGGGTCTATTATCCAATGGACAACAAATAGCTGTAAAAAGGCTGTCCAAGAGTTCTAGACAAGGAATAGAAGAATTCAAGAATGAAGTTATGTTGATTGCGAAACTTCAACACAAGAATCTTGTCAAACTGTTAGGTTGTTGCATTCAAGAGAAAGAAAATATGCTTTTTTATGAATACATGCCCAACAAAAGTCTAGACTCTTTTATTTTTGGTATGTCTTCTTTCTAAAAATCTACGGCCTTCATGATGTGCCTTTATTATATATGTGCAAAAAAGGATATATTTGAAGTACCTAAAACCACGTATTTCAACACTATTACATCACATTTTGAGTATACTTGAACAAATTTTATTGTAGATCATACAAGAAGTTCATTCCTAAATTGGAGTAAACGCTGTGAAATCATCATTGGGATTGCTCGGGGGATTTTGTATCTTCATCAAGACTCAAGATTGAAGATTATCCATAGGGATCTTAAAACCAGCAATGTCCTACTAGATGCAGAGATGAATCCCAAGATTTCAGATTTTGGCATGGCTCATATATTCAAAGAGGGCCAAACTCAAGACATGACAACCAGAGTTGTCGGAACATAGTAAGTATAAAACATGCATAAGCATAGGCACATGCTAGAATTGCACGCATACAAATAAATTAAAACATTATGCGAACTATAAGATGACATTTGATACTGGTTACTTGCAGTGGTTATATGTCACCAGAGTATGCAGTATTTGGAAAGTTTTCAACAAAATCAGATGTCTTTAGTTTAGGGGTCATCTTATTGGAGATCGTAAGTGGCAAAAAGAATAGTGATTCTTATCAGGGGCACCCTTCCCTAACTTTAATAGGGCATGTAAGTAACAAAAAACAACAATCTTTTACCATTTGCATTTACAATACAACTTTTTATATATGATTCTACCAACCACACAGGTTTGGGAACTATGGAGAGAAGATAGAGCTTTGGATATAGTTGATTCATCGATAAAGGAGTCATGTGTTTCTGATGAAGTCTTGAGATGCATTCAAGTTGGGTTGTTATGTGTACAAGAAGAAGTAGTGGATCGACCAACTATGTTGGCAGTTCATCTCATGCTGAGTAGTGAAAGAACTCTTCCTTCTCCTAAACAACCTGCTTTCATTTTCAGAAGCCCTTCCAAAAAATTGGATTCAGTCACAGGAGCTTCTTGTTCTATAAATGAAGTGACAATAACTAAGTTTGAAGCTAGATAAAGGTAATGATTCTTGTTTAAACAATGAGACATCCTTAGTAGATTTTTCTCTCTTTTTTTTAACAGCACACTATTGCCTATTACATCCCTCTTATGCCATTTGCATATATAATATGTAGTACTAGGATTTTGTATTGAAAAAATGAGCCATTTTTGTTTAGATCTCATAGGTTCAAGTATGTGGTAAGCAAACTCAGAGAGTTAGGAGCCATTGCAACATAAAGTTGCGTAAAACTAATCAAAAGGGTTATTCTTGGGATCCCTGTGGCTGTGATACTTTACGCTAAGTGCTTCCTTGGCTCTTTTCTTGTTTTTTATTGTATAGTTTAAACAGGTACTTATGACAGCAGACTATCCAAACCAACACAATTGACTATTTCGTCGAAGATTGCCGAGACTGTTATATCTATCAAGTGCGAACGAAAATGAGGCCTAGTTGGACCATTAAGTAGCAAGCTAGGCAAACTTTAGCTAGAGAATTGATTTTTCCTTGTGCACAAACTGCTTCTTTATATCTTTGCTTCCCAAATATCTTTTCTTTTATGTTAGAAATTTAAAAGAGTTAAAATCATTGTACCTCCATAGGGATCATTCAAATATATGTAGCAGTACAACTCCAACTTGACCCGTCAATCTTAGATCAACCCAAAACAAATGATTTTATCAATTCATTAACCGACTCACGGTAAAAAGCAAAAACTTCAAGATCACTGTCCTTGAGTATTTCTATCTTTAATTTTGGTCCTAGGTGCGTCTAAAAGCATAAACCTTGCTATAATAACTTGAAAATTCGATTAAATCCTGAAGTTGATAAAAAAGGAGCTAAAAAAGATTACCTTTTCAACTGATGGAACAATAATACAAGGAATACATTACACTGGTCACTCCAAATTATTAGGGGACGTTTGGTAGACTGTAATAGACATTGTAATGTAATAGATATTCATATGGTATAACTATTCAATTGTTTAGTTATGTTTTTATTACAATGAATAGTTATTCCTTATGAATAGTTATTTTTCAAAATGAGGAATAACTATTCCTTATCAAAAGTACTGAATGTCTATTCTTTCACCTTATGTAAAACTTTTTTTAAAAATTTCCTAAAAAGCCATTAGTTGTCACATCTTCAAAAGGAAAGAAAATAAATTTTTATTTTTGTTAATTATTAGCTCTATTTTGAACACCCTAAAATAAGTGTATTTTAGGAAATTTGACTTTAAAATGATTTAATTACATCTTCTTTTTATACTCTACTAAATTGTAGATGCATATTCAGAATTCTATTCCTAAATGTTCACCAAACTAATGAATAGTAATACTTATTACATTCCAACTTAATATATTCTTTGTAATACTAATTCATATTCCCATGTAAAAATCATTATAGTGTATCAAACGTGCCCTTTTGATAAAGACATTCAGTACTTTTGATAAAGAATAGTTATTCCTCATTTTGAAGAATAACTATTCATAAGGTATACACTACATTGGTCACCCCAAATTATTAGTGTTTCCTCCACCCAAATAACACCACATTCACAGCATGGAAAACAAAGTTACAACGCTTCCCCAGTTTCATGAACTTGGGCGTGGTGTTACATAGGAGCTAACATTATATTTTCCTTTGTATATACCAATTTACCTACATAATGTGAGTTGCCTGTGTGACTGATGGGCGATGGCGGAGTTAGAAATTTTTTGTTATGGAGGCTAAACTAGATAGAACAAAATTTTAATATATATATATACAGACACACAAGTATATAAATATAATAAATAACCCTATTCAAAAAATTAATAATAATATAAAAAAAAACTTAATTTAATTACATGAATTAAGTAACCATAAGATTCTCAAAAAAAATAAAAAATAAAAAAAATAACCATACAATATCATCAATACAAATATATGAAGCAAACATGTGGAGTAGAAGTGCCTATTATGTGGCTCCTGAAGTTTTACATAGATCAATGTAAATATATGATATAAAATAGCCCTTAAAAATATAATATAATATAGAAAAATGTTGTTCATAAAAAAAAAAAATATATATATATATATATAGAAAAATGTTAAAAGTGCATTGGAAATTGGAAACCACTTACATATACCCAGCAGGTTTCTCAAAAAATTTCTTTTATTAATAAAAGTGGCTATGCTGCTACAGTATTTCGGTACTGTGCATTCAGAGCGTTGGCACTGTACAACACTGTAGCAGCAACAGTGCTTTGGTTTTGTGATTTTTTTTTTCTTTTCAGTAATCTATTTGTGTTTTTTTTTTTCTTTTAATATTGATGTAAGCTGACATTTATATTATCATACTGACACAACAAATTTCATAATATTTTCACAATTATTGCCAAGTCAATTTTTTACCAGTTGAAATAAAATAATAAAATATGAGACTGTAACTAACCACAATTGAAAATAAATATTTTAAAAAAATGTTACAACACTTATTGTTATTACTATATTTTCACAATTGTTAAAATCTCAGTTTCTTATATATCAAATAAAAAAAATGCTAAATCTACAATATTTTAACATTAATTTCACAACAAATTATAGGTAAGTTATTATTGATGGATAGCACTGGAGCTACAGTGCGTTTGGTTTATTCAACTGGCACTGTAGCTACAGTGCCTAAAGAGGGTTTTTTTTTTTTTTTTTTTTTTTTCTTTCAGTAATCAGTTTGTGTTTTTTTTTTCTTTGAAATATTTATGTAAGCTAGCATATATATTGTTATACTGACACAACAAATTTTACAATATTTTCACAATTATTGACGGACCAATTTCTTACAAGTCAAAATAAAATAATAAAATATGAGACTATGACTAACCACAATTGAAAATAAATGTTTTGAGAAAATGTTACAACACTTATTATTATCACAATATTTTCACAATTGTTGATATCTTAGTTTCTTATAGATCAAATAAAAAAATGCTAAGTCCACAACATTTTAACATTAATTTCTACAATGCCTAAAGTTTTTTTTTCCCCAGTAATCGATTTGTGTTTTTTTTTTTTTTTAATATTTATGTAAGCTGGCATATATATTGTTATACCAATACAACAAATTTCACAATATTTTTACAAATATTGAAGTATCAATTTCTTACAAGTTAAAATAAAATAATAAAATATGAGACTGTAACCAACCACAACTGAAAATAAATGTTTTGAGAATAATAATAACAATGTTATCAACTTAAAACTAATAATAACTTGTCATTTATAATTTGTTCTAAAAATGTTATGAATGTAGCATTTCTCTTAAATAAAATAAAAAAAATATCTATTAGGATCCTAAAAATGAAGATATTATGAAAATATTGTGATATTTTATTGTATTCTTAGACTTCTTTTTTAATATAATCAAATTGAATGAGCCAAAATTCACAATTTTATACACAGAATTTATATTAATTTTCTTATATTGGGGCAGCACATGCAGCCCACGCTAGTATGTCAAAAAAGTGCGAATGCACTAAAGGTACAGTAACAAAAATAGTAATTTGGTTTGTTCAATCATTGCAATGTTTCGCTGCCACTTTCTCTTTTTATTTTTTATTTTTTAATATTTATAAAGCTGTTAGTTAATATAATAAATTGTCACAATATTTTTCACAATTGTTGAGGTGTTAATTCCTTATTGGTCAAAATAAAATATTGTATTAGAATTAACCACAACTAAAAATAAAGGTATTGTGAAAAAAGAAATGTTACATCTACAATATTTTTCACAACACTTTCATAACAAAAGTGTGAATACGTAAAGTTATAGTAGTAGCTACATTTTTTTTTTTTTTTTTGGGTTTGTTCAATTTGCACCGTTCATTGGCCTTCTTCTTTTCTTTTCTTTTTTTTCAAGTAATATCACCCAGTCAACTTTTTTTTTTTTTTTTAAATATATAGCTATTAGTTAGCACAACAAATTGTCACAATATTTTTCACAATTGTTGAGATGTTAATTCCTTATAGGTCAAAATAAAATATCATACTAGAACTAATCACAACTAAAAATAAAGGTATTGTTATACGATACAACAAATTTCATAATTATTGAGGTGTCACTTTCTTATAAATTGAAATAAAATAATAGAATATGAGATTGTGACCAACCACAATTGGAAACAAATGTTTTGTGAAAATGTTGTAGCACTTGTTGTGTGAATGTGTAAAGCTACTGTAGTAACTTTGATACTTTTTTGATTTATTCAATATGTACTATTCATCACAACTTGTCATCTATAATTTTAAAATCAGTAACAACTTGTCATGGGTCCATTTTAAAATCGATAACAACTTGTCATGGGTCCATTTTAAATTCGGTAACAACTTGTCATCTAGAATTTTTTATGAAAATATTATGGAAATAACATTTTTATAAAATAAATAATAATATATCAAACCGAAACTTACCACGGTTGAAAATAAAAGTATTGTGAAAATATCATAACATTTTGTTTTGTTCCTGGACTTCTTTTTTGGTTTAATCAAATTTGGTGAGTAAAAATTCACTGTTTCATGCACAATTGTCTTCTCTTGGTTTTTTGTTTTTGTTTTTTTAAATCATAGTTTAAAGTGGTTGTCCTAGTTAAAAATCAATAACAATTTACCATCTAGAATTTGTTGTGAAAATATTGTAGATGTAGCATTACTCTAAAATAAAATTATAAAAATATCATACTAAGGCCCACCATAGCTAAAATAAAGGTATTGAGAAAATATCATGACATTTATTGTATTCTTGACCTTTTTTTTTTTGTTTAACCAATTTGTTGGGCCAAAATTCATAGTTTTACTGACAGTTTTCTTGGGTTTTTTTAACACATTGTTTAAAGTTAAAAACACATAGTTTTACCACCAAAAAAAAAATTTAAAGAAAAAAGTCCTTTCCTCCTTTATGTTTAGGGTAGTTTCGTCCCCCAACTTTAAAATTGAATAATTTCCTCCTTTATATTTTGTAGACAAGCATATAGTCCTTGCTGTTATTCTCTTAGTTAAGTTCTAACAAAAACTTATGATACCTATAATATTTCATTGTGCAATATTTAAAATGCCTCACAAAATTTTAATGTCCCAAAAATTTTCTTCGTATATTTTGAGTTTTGTGTGTTAGTCATACTTAGAAAGTTAAAATAGTGATCTATGGTATTCTATTTGTTACCTAGAGAACACTAATTTATTAGAGGTTTAAATCTTCTAGATTTTTAATTTTATCTAATAAAAACTTCAATGACATATGTCTTTTGTTATTTTGTTATTTTGTTCTTTTTTTTTTTAAAAAAAGAAAGAATTTTTCCAAAATGTAATTTTTTTAAGTTAAGCATCGTAGTTAGGCTCATAAAATAAAATGATAAAGAAGGAAGTATAAATAACAAAATTTTTTTTTTTTGAGAATGTGAATAACAAAATATTCATTGCAAATGGTTGTAGGTATTTAATTTGATAAAGAGTTTCAATTGTAGCATATGCTATCATTTATTGTGAAAATTTTAATATTGTGACAATGTTTTATTAAAACTTAGTTGTTTATTGTTGGAAGATGACAACATTTGTTATCATTCTCAATAGATTTTTTTTTGTAAGTAGATACTATTTTTAGTAAATAGGTTCTAAGAAATTATCATACTAAATAGATAACCATATGTTAAATAATTATTCTAAATTTAAATACATGATTTGATACTACTTCAAAAAAAATTATATATAAAATTTTTGCACTCAAAGGGCAGCACGTGCAACCCTTAGGCTTCGTTTGGGAGTTCATAAGGGAATGAAATAGAATGGAATGATCATAAAGGAATGGAATAGAATTGAATGTATTTAAGTAAGGAATGTATTTAAGTAACCTTGATTGGATGTTTTAAAATGAAGGAATGGAAAGGAATGAAATTGAATGGAATGTAAGTAATCTTGTTTGGGAGTAACATAAAGGGAATAAAATCATTTTATGACAATATTACTATTAGACCCCTATTTTAAAATAAAGAGTTGAATATATAAAGGTATTTTGGGAGTTTTAGTAAAAATTCATTAAATCTAATTTCATTCCCTCCTATTCCTCCGAATTTCGGGGGAAATGAAAATTTGAGGTTTTAAGGGAATAGAGAGGAATGAGTGTTCCCTCCTACTCATTCCATTCCCTCTCACTTAAACTCTCAAACAAGCCACTTAAACTCTCAAACAAGGGAATGGATTTCCATTCCCTTCATTAAAACTCTCAAATAAGAGAAGGGAATAATATTCTAAAATTATTCTTTTCATTCGTTTTCATTTCATTCCATTCTCTTTTTCCAAACGAGGCCTTACTAGTAAAAAATAAAAAACTTACATACACCCTGCAACATTTACTCGGTTGTAAGCCACAAAATAGAGAACAAGCTGTAAACCACAAAATAGTTACCGACTTTTAGTCAGTTGTCAAAAGTCAAAACTCTCAAACTATTTACTCCGGCTCTTTAGCTACAAACTCATCTCAAACACAAACACAGAAAAAGAGAAAGAAGAGAAAGTGAAAGAGTGTTATACAATTGCAAGCTACGACTTACTAAACCAGAGAGATGTTATTTTCTTTATTATTATTATTATTATTATTATTATTATTATTTTGTATTTATAAGAGTACTCCAGATTCCAGATTTATAAAGGATTTTTTGTTCTGATAATATTGTTGATTTAGGTTTTGTGAAAGTTGTTTTGTTTTTTTTTTTTGATGGGTAACATAAATTCATTGCCACAAGAAAAAAGAAGTACAACAGGAAAGACAAAACAAGGAAAGAGACACCTAGCTATCATCCTGCCATCGCAGGAAAAGCAACCAAAGATAGACCCTTCCTAACTACAAAAGATTTACTTTACAAGCACAAGCTAACTAGTAAGGCGTATGTACTACCCTGTTGGACTCCCATTTCTAGAGCACCAAACTACAAGACCAGAAACAGCCCCAGGATCCTAACGTTGCACAAGTGTGTGCAACCTATTACACAGACCCAAGCCAATCATTGATCCTGGAGACGCTGCCCGGCAGTCGCCGCTACTTCTAAAACAGAGTCAGCAAAATCCAATGGGACTATTTCACAGCTGCGTTTTTTAGCACAAGTATCCTCATCCTTTGAAGTTTACTTTCCTCTCAAGCGCTTTGTTCCTATCACTTTCAACTGGGCGAGTGTTTGCTCATCATTTGTTCTCCCTTTTGCACGGGCAATTTTTTTTAGGCTGCCATTACCCAAGATTTGCTTTCCTTTCTCTTTTGTTTCGGCCTGAAAAATCATACCAGCTTTGGCTGTTTCTTTTACATCTTTATCCAAAGAGGCCTTTGTACTTGGGCTCCCTTGTGAGGAAGAGTCTTTTGGCCCATGAGAGGCAAGGCCTTTTAGCCCATGAGAAATAAAGCCTCTTTGCTCATTAGAAACCTCCAGAATTAATTGACCATGTGACTTCTCACAAGGATCAAAGACATTCATTACCTATTTTGAAATATCACTAATAGCCTGTACGTTCCCTGGGAGCTGTCCATCCACACGTGTGATGTTTCCACCTTCCCCAATAATGCCCTTCTCTATGCTTGTGTTCCCGCCCTCTAAATCTCTAGCCCAGAAGCTTTCCGATGAAGAACCAGTCGCCGGCCGAATCATCTCCTGCATTCCTTGCTCTGCAGAAATGCCATGATTCTTTTCCTTACTCGAGTTCTTTTCCTTGCCGGTCTCTTTTGCAGTCCACCCAGCCCTTAACCAATCCCCATACTGAGGACAAACACTTCTCCAATCTTTGAACATTGGGCAATGCTTATTATCATGCCCAAGCTTCCCACAAATAAAGCACACTGTAGGTAGCCTTTCATACTTAAATGAGAGCCATAGACGTTCTTCATCAAAGCTTGCAATATAAACTCCCCTTCTAAGTGGCTTATCAATCTCCAAATCCACACAAATCCTCATAAATTTTGCCTGATCAGATTGCCATGAATGCCTATCCACTTCAATAAATCTACCTATCTTGCTACCTACTTCTTCCCCTACTTCCTATGACATATGCTCAAAAGGAAGACCCCAAATTTGAACCCAAAAGGGAAAATGGGTGAACGAAATCTTTGTGGAAGTCAGCCCTTTTTTCCATCTGCAGAGTAAGAGGAGGTTGTTGTCAAAACTCCAAGGCCCACACCTCTTAACCCAATCTAATTGAAACTTAGAGCTAAACTTAAACTGGAGTATATTATTTTCCACTTCCACAATTCTCATGTCTGAACCCATTTTCCATGCTGATCTTAGGGTGTTCTTTAGAGCTCGTTGATTATGTTTCCTATCAGAGAGAAGCCGCCCAAAAAGACTTAAGGAACATTCTTCAAGGAGGTCTGAGCTGTTTGTGATAGTAATAGGAATAGCTTCTTCTTCCTCTTTTGTGAGCTGCAAGTTCTGTAAACTGTAAAGGATACTCTGGTCCATAACCTAAAATTTTTGTTTCTATCTAGAGAGAAACTAAAAGGCTACTATATAACTCTTAGAACTAGAGGTTAGGGATGGAGCAACTCGTATTCAAAAACGAGAGAAAAAAAACTCCTACTAGGGAGCGAAAAAAACTCCTTTCTAACACTCCTCTGAAAGTTGTTTTGTTGTTTGTATTTATTTGGAGGGGTTATGAGCAATGGGCTAGATTATTTTTTGGGTTTCCAGTATCATATGTTTTTGGGTTTTTCTAAATTAAAATTCTAGGCCCAAATGAATATCAAGAGTAAAATTTTCATCAAAATCCTAGGGGGCCCGGTAAGTATATATGTAAGTAATTTTATGATAATCAATAATAACAATAGCACTGTAAATAAAAGAATCCCAAAGGTCCCCCCTAGCTCCTCCACTGTTTGTGATTGAGTCTATGTGAGACCTATGTCACGCCCAAACCCAACTATAAAAATAGGCACGTGACAACTGCCGCACACTTATAAAGTAAACACCCTATAAGTGTACAAGACCTTCTTAGCCACTAAAATTTATTCTCAAAAATTAAATTAAATTAATTCAAAATACCTCAACAAATTCTTTATGAATAGATCTCCAATAATTTAATAGGAACAAAATCTAAACCTCATGTACATAGTGTCTGCTTCAGTTGAGGTATCTCTAAATCTCAGTTCTTTTTGGCTCCATTATTTTGCTTAATGATTTTTGTTTCCCTTATTACATTTTGTTATATGGATTGGTTTGCTGCTTGGTTTTGAATCTTTATTATTGTTCTGAGAGTTTGGGACTTTGGCGGAGATATAATTTAATAATTGAGAAATAGAGAGAGATAGAAAAGCCTAGGAAAATTGATCGTATATGGACTCTTTAAAGATTATCTATATCTCTGTGGTATGCTTTGGCAAATTGATTGATAGCTGCTATCATAGGTGGTTCGCTCTTTAAGTCTTATCTATATCAAATACAGAGTGTGCTTTGGCAAAACATTGTATACTTTTTTTCTTACCGTTTTTCTTTTCTGTGTCTTATTTTTTATGCTAAAGGTGTGTTTTAATTTATGAAATAAGCTATAGTTGGATTGGTACCCAATTAGTTGTGGTGAAACCCTACTTTTGGCTTAGGTGGTATTCCTGTATCTTCTTAGTTTGATTTTCAATATTTATGTAGTTTTGTATAGTGCTTTATTTCCCTCTGTACACTCTGTTTATCTGGCTTTTTTTTTTGTGCCTCTTTTTCATTTCTAATAAATTTTTACATCTACCAATCCAAAAAATAAAAAAAATCCAATGAGGGAGTTAACTCAGCTAAGTCCAATCCTTGTCTCGGGTGTATTTACAAGGACATGAGAGGAGAGGAAAGATGAGGAATGGGGTGGGGAGTTACCATTTCCCTGTTTGGATGTTTTGAGGGAGAGAGAATTTGAGAGGATTTCAAAATATCATGAGTTGACGCTGATTTTCTTTCAGACTTTGTTTGAATGGAAAAATACTTTGGGTGTTCTTACTTTATTGATTTGTGGTTGAAAGCCATTACAATTGGGAGTTTAGGGCCCACTTCCAAAGTAGTATTGTAGTTGTGGATTGCTCAGGGAAGAAGCTGAGAATTGCAGAATGAAAGTATTATTACTTAAAGTGAAATCATAGCACCCTGAAAGCTTGGATTATATTTATGGTCATTGAAAGTATAAGACATTGTCTTTTTGCCATTCATATTAAATCATAACTTTTTTGTTCTTTTGTTAATTACTTTATTTATTGATTAGCTGTTAAGGTGGCTGTCAAACACAATACTTTACTGTGAGACCCAGCTAATATGGATTTTATATTTTTATTGAATTAGTTCTCCAAATGTGTGCTAAGTGTTTATTAGGTAGAATTTGATTATATAGATGATTCACAAAAATCCTTAATTGTAATTTGAGATGTGACTAACATTTTTCTTGGACTGTACGTGATAAATGGTATTGAAATTTTTTTTTTTGTAGATGATGCAAAGACATATTTATTTATTCATTTAAGGATCCATATGAGAATTTGTTTGGGAGTTTTTCAGACATTACCATCATCTTCATTCTTCATTGTCAATTTTTTTTTTTTAAATAATAAAATTGTTATACTAAGTGAGGGGGGGGGGGGATTCGAACCTTTGTTTTTTGCTTTTATGAGATCAGATATTCTCTCCAAGTTACAAAGCTCTAAGCATTTTTCACTGCCAGTTAACATCTTTGAATGACAGAAAACGAAAAGCCCAATACGTTTCTGAACCTGTCCTGTAATATTAGAACATAAAAGACTATAATTCAAACCAAGCAGGAAGGCCAACTAATTGTACTGTGTAGTGTGCACCACTATGGAACTGTTCAAAATTAGGCAACTTCACTACTTTGCATGCAGCAACTATAATTAATATTTATGCATGTGTTGGTATAATCAAAGCTACCCTGAGATTTCATTTGGGAGGAGAAATAATTATTAAAAAAAAAAAAAAAGTTGCTAAGCGTGCTTCTTTCAGTTTTCTTTTAGAGTTCTCACATGTCCAATTAGCATTTTGTTAACTTTGGTATGAATTTTTCATGTTTACTCAAAGTGAGAGAAAATATTTTATTTGAAATGGTCGAGATTTAAGGAGCTGTTGTTGCCATTGATATCAGTGACGATCTTACTAATTTTTGCTGCATCAATATTGGTAATCTAAAATTTGACCAGTTTGTGTTTTTAAATTAACCTTACTTCCTATAGAAAAGATGGTTTTTAATCTTTCTATATATTTATTTTATTTTGTTGAAGTGTTTGAGTTTGATTTAAACATTTTTCTTCTATCTTTCTATGTCTCATTGCAAAGGTGTAATGAGAGTTAAAGATGTGTGCATCATTTTAAAATTACTTGCGATGAGTGAAACATAGAAGAGTGAGTTTATCTTCATTCCCTGAAGTTCTCTTTTCTCCTCCATTTGTTGTTAATAGTTTTGGAACTAATCCCATTTAAATTTGATGATTTGTCTACATAAATCTGATGGACTATTTTGTGCATTTTTACAAATCTTGACTCAATATTGTTCAAAATCCTAAATTCCTTGATGTATGCTCTAGCAAATTTTAATTTGAAAATCAGATTACTTTGAAATTTTCATAGGATTCACTAAGATGTTCAAGTTTATTATCTATGTCCCTTCCCATTTCGCACTTTTTGTTTTTTTGGGCGAATGATCTTAATCTATCTAGCAGATTGCATTGCACTGTTGTTGACTACAAGTATTTTTTACATGGGCTGCCAGTGAACTCTGATTATCACAATTGGTATTATCTTAAAAACACTCTTTTTTTTTCTTTTTTTCTTTTTTGTATCATTGTGTGCAAGTTTGTATTTTTTTAAAAAATAATTTCGGTTTGGTTATTAAGAAAGTGTAGGGATATAATACATATGATAAGTTTTGGATTTTTATTTAGTATGTTTGGGATTCAAGCATCTTTATATAGTTGTTTGGGCTAAAGTTTAACAGGGATGGGAAGGCTTAGTGTGCTAGGATGATGCCTTTGAGGAGAGATGATGGATTCCTAAAAAAGATGAGAAGTTGACAGTTTACAACTTTACATTAAGCAACATGGCATCTGGAATTGGAGTTAGAATCCAAAACCTTATGTAGGAAACATGTAAACGTTCAATTTCAATGAATAAAAACTCAAGTCATAACATTTTCATGGTTGTTTGTCGTTGTTCCTCTGAATGATTATTTGATTTAAAGTTTTCTTTCAATCTTTTCTTTTAGGTTTGGTAAGGTCTGGGAAGAGTCATTCACTTATCCAAAAAAGGTCTGGGAAGAGTTGTAGACTTTTTTGGATGAATTATGTGGAATCGTTTGCAAATAAGAGGAAACTATACTCAAGAGTTATAAAGTTTTATTCATTTGAAAACTATTTTATCAAATTTAGTTTTTTAAATTCTGATTAAGATGAATGGATAATATTTCAAACAATGAGTACACTTTTTTTTTATGTGTTCATTTTAAATGCTGTTACACACAGTATATTTAGATATTGATTGCTGCATCATTATTATGTGATAAAAGTCTTTCCAAGTATCATTTGGTAGCCACATCTATAAAACCCTAAAACTTAATACACATGCAAAACATGTATAAACTTCAACATCAATGATGTACCAGTAGTGATTAAAGCTTGCAAGGTATTCCATAATTATTATGAAGTTGGCAAAAAACTTGGTAAAAATTGTTGATGTCTATTTAGGTTTTGTGCAAATGTGATTTTTACTTGATATTGTTTGCTAAAAACGAATGGGATGATTGCCTTTGTTATTGCTGTGGTTCATCTTGAATTGGCTTGAGTTTTCACTTTTTATTTTATTTTTTAAATATTATTAAAACTATGATAGTTCATGTAAAATTAAAAAGCTTTAATGTATAAACTATACTTTCATAAGATTTTCTCGTGTATTGCACGGGTTAGCGACTAGTATATCTAAAAGCTTAAACGTAGCATTTATTGTTTCTACTCTCCTGTTGAGCCACATTAGCGACCTCATCATCTACCTATTCCCAACATAATGTCCCTTTTACATTTTCATCTCTCCACAACTTTCAACCTTAATGTCACTCTTCATCTATCCCTTCTCTTCTTTTATTTTTATTTTTACTTCAAATTCTCTTCCTTCTTTTTTTTTTTTTTTTGACTCTTCTTATCCTCATTCTATTACTATAAAGCTTAAATGTAGTATTTATCATTGCTACTCTCCTGTTGAGCCATATTAGCAATCACGTCATCTACCTATTTCCAACCATAATTTACCTTTTACATTTTCATATCTCCACAACTTTCAACTTAATGTTACTCTTCATCTATCCCTTTCTCTTCTTTTTATTTTTACCTTTACTTTAATCTTTCTTCTTCTTCTTCTTCTTTTTATTTTGGCTCTTCTTATCCCCATTCTATTACTATAAATATGTTATTCTCTCTCCCATTCTATACATATTTTCACATGTGAAAAACGTTATTACTCTCTCTTTCATGTTTTATTTTGTGTGAATTTTTGTTTTTTGTATCTCTACTTTAGATTGATAAATTTATGTTTCTTTAGAATTCTACTTTGGGTTAATGCAATTTGGTTTTATGTTTTTAAGTTGTTATCTTTTTTTTCTTTTTCTTTTTTATGATTGTTAAATTTTATCATATTACATATAAAGATAATTTACATGAATATAATGTTATTCTATTATATGGCATGCCTTGGATAATTTGGAGTTTGACTAATCATAACTATATTTTTATTCTGACACTTCTTCTTCTCATTTTATTTTCTATTTCTATCCTGAAAAATGTGATTACTCTCTCTCTCTCTCTCTCTTGCATATATATATATATTATATTATTTATTCTTTTTGCAACTTTACTTTAGGTTGATGAATCATTTTTTTTTAATAATACTATTTTGGGTTAATATGACTTGGTAGTGGTTTTTTTTTTAGTTTTCCATCACAAGCCTCTCTCTCTCTCTCTCTCTCTCTCTCTCTCTCTCTCTCTCTCTCTCTCTCTCTTGTAGCTTTTGTTTGATTATTTTTTTTTTTGGACATAATACTTAGTTATTTTGGAAATGAGATTTTATATTTGTATCAAAATACAATCTTGGCTATGTATTTGAATGTGTCTATCAACTATTAAAATAGCCCAAGATGAATATGTATAGACAATATTTTTGTTTTAATTTTCATTGATTTATTATTTAGTTATAACATCAAAATTAAATTATATGAATATGTAAACTTAAAACTGCCTAAGATAATTTGTGCTCCTTGTTCGGCCAGCCCTGACAATTGGTTGGTTGCTGTTACTGGTTCAAATCGTTCTTCTATGTGCTTCTTTGGTTTAAAGCCAATATATTTATATATTTAATATTGTCAAAATTTTAAAAGTAGAAAGTAAATAATAAAAAGATTAATAATGTAGCCAATGGTGTGGAGGATGACGAGACTCGACAAAAGCATAGTAACAATAAATGCAATACAAAGATCCGGTTAATTAAAGGCAATTAAATCTTAGTAAATAAAGTCTATGTAGTCTTTTTTTTTTTTTTTTTTTTGGGTTAGATCATTCTCTTTACATTGTTATACAAATTATTTTATTTCATTTTGATAAGTGAAGTATTCAATTACTTTTTTCTACATATTATTTTAAATATTAAATTTATAATATGGTACAGTCTCTTAGAAATCTCTAAGAAATATGCAATTCCAATCTCATGTATCCATACTAGTAAACAATACCCAATCAATAGTTCAAAACTACCCTTACAATTAGAAAAATTATAAATATGATAATCTCTTTTAGGAGAATGAAAATTTTGAATAATATATTCGAAACTTAAATAATTTAGTTGTATAGGAAAAAATTAGGAAAATATAATGCAAAATAACATAATTTAGCAAAATATGGACCACCTATAAAGTGAATAATATCAATCAAACAAATCCAAACCATAAAATGATGATATACTTTTTGAGATAGATAAATGAAAAATAATTTTTAAATTTTTTAAATTTTTTTGGAGATAAATTATTTTCCACAAAATTTAGAGAACAAATTATATATTATACCGTAACTACAAATAATTATTTATTCCCACGTATCGCATGGATCTGGGACTAGTTCATTAAAAAAGTCATATAATTAAAACTACACACTTCAAAATATCTTTTTAATCACTGTATTATGGGTTGGAGCAAAATAATTGCAAGCATATTTGAATTTGAAATTTTGAAACCAAACCTTTTCTGTCATTCAAATATATGTTACAGTATAAACATGAATTGGAAGTTTATGGAATATAAATCCTAACTTCATGCATTAAACTTAGAGCAACCAAAAACTGATTGGTATCTTGGTTGGCTATTTAAAAAAAAAAAAAAAAAAAAAAAAAAAAAAAAAAACTTAGGCTGTGTTTGGCTCATTGTAAAATGTTTTCAAAGTGTAAAATAATTTCAACTGAAAATGTTTTGGGAAAGGAAAATATTTTTAGGTGTTTGGTTGCATTCCAAAAAATCTTTTGGAAAATATTTTCGTGTGTTTGTTTGTGTTCTTGAAAATGCTCTAGAAAATGCATTTTCTACCCAATTTCCACATTTTTCATAGCATCCAAACAAATATTATAATAAAAATCCCAATATATAAACCAAAAAAAAAAAAAAAAAAATCTCAATTCCACAAACCCAACACTAGAGAGAGAGAGATTTAAGAGGAAAAAAAAATAGAGGGTTGAGGCGGCGGCAGCGAGATTGAGAGAGAGCAGTAGCGATGACGAGCTTGAGAGAGAGAGAAGCAAAGATGATGAGATTGGCAACGAGATCTCAAGGCCCCGTCGAAGCAGAGGTGGTCCAATCTAGTCATAATGGTTGTTGTTAATGGGTGGGTGGACACAGTGGCTCGATC
Organism: Quercus suber; assembly: GCF_002906115.3. Lineage (NCBI taxonomy): Eukaryota > Viridiplantae > Streptophyta > Magnoliopsida > Fagales > Fagaceae > Quercus > Quercus suber. The sequence continues at coordinate 542,410 of NW_027069549.1, forward strand.
GATTCATTTGTGGGTGGGTTAGGGTGGTCTGATCAATTTGTGGGTAGGTCACGGAGGAGCAATGGTGAGCAACGACGACAACGATTCGATGAGAAGAGGCATGAAGCTGCAGTTGAGCCATGGGTAAGCTCTCTCCCTTTCCCTCGGCTAGTAGATGTGTGATGTGAAGAGAGTGGAAACTGATTTGAAGGTAATTTGGAAGTGCAAAACATATTACATGTTTGGACCAGACTTTAACAACATCACCTCTATGATCTCAAGCTACAGCTGCCAAAGTTGTTTTGGAGGAGTTCAACGCTGCATCAGAATTAATTTTGATCCAATTCAGGGGGGGAGGGGACCAGGTTGGGACAGGCTAAGGAGAGTGTGGAGAGGCCTTTGGAGCAAAGATTCTTGATAGCTCAAGGCCTCTAGAGAGGATGTTCTGTAAGGGTGTCTGGAACTCAATCTCTCCTCCATTAAATAGAACATGATTTCTTAACCACCAAATCTCATCTAAGTGACTGCCATGTTCAGAGATACAAACCAGAGCTCATTTGAAGGGCAGGTGGATTTAGGGGGGTCCAAGTTAAGCTTGATGATGTCTTTGGGGTCGTTGAGATTGACTTCATCAGCTCTAAAACCCCAGCAAGCAGAGTTTCAAATTGCTCTTGCCACAGCAGGGATCAATGTTGTCCATTCTCTATTATAGAAGCAGATAGAGCTTTGTTGCTTTAAAATAATAGTCATGAGTAAGCTTAAGTTTGGGTCATGATTTCAGGGCCAATTATCAAATGGACAACAACTAGCTGTAAAAAGGCTTTCCAAGAGTTCTGGACAAGGAATAGAAGAATTCAAAAATGAAGTTATGTTGATTGCGAAACTTCAACACAGGAATCTTGTTAAACTGTTAGGTTGTTGCATTCAGGAGGAAGAAAAGATGCTTATTTATGAATACATGCCCAACAAAAGTTTAGACTCTTTTATTTTTGGTATGCATTCTTTCTAAAAATATATGGTCTTCATATTTTATGTGCCTTTATTACATATATTGAAAAACGAATATGTTTGAAGTACCTAGAACCATATATTTCAACATTACATTTTGAGTAGACCTGAGCAAAATTTTGTTGCAGATCATACAAGAAGTTCATTCTTAGATTGGAGTAAACGATTTGAAATCATCATTGGGATTGCTCGGGGGATTTTGTATCTTCATCAAGATTCAAGATTGAAGATTATCCATAGGGATCTTAAAGCCAGCAATGTCCTATTAGATGCTGAGATGAATCTCAAGATTTCAGATTTCGGCATGGCCCGTATATTCAAAGAGGGCCAAACTCAAGACAAGACAACCAAAGTTGTTGGAACATAGTAAGTATAAAACATTCATAAATGTAGACACACACATTAGACTTGCATGCCTGCACACATACAAAGAAATTAAAGCATTATGAAAACTTTAAAATTACCTTGGATAATGTTTACCTGCAGTGGTTATATGTCACCAGAGTATGCAGTATTTAGAAAGTTTTCAATAAAATCAGATGTCTTTAGTTTTGGTGTCATCTTATTGGAGATAGTAAGTGGCAAGAAGAATAGTGATTCTCACCAAGAGCATCCTTCCCTAACATTAATAGGGCATGTAAGTAACAAAAAACAATAATCTTTTACCATTTGCATTTACAGTATAGCTTTTTATAGATAATGCGACCAACCACACAAGTTTGGGAACTATGGAGAGAAGATAGAGCTTTGGATGTAGTTAATTCATCAATAAAGGAGTCATGTGTTTCCGATGAAGTCTTGAGATGCATTCAAGTTGGGCTGTTGTGTGTACAAGAAGAAGTAGCGGATCGACCAACTATGTTGGTAGTTCATCTCATGCTGAGTAGTGAACGAGCACTTCCTTTTCCTAAACAACCTGCTTTCATTTTCAGAAGACCTTCCGAAAAATTGGATTTAGTCACAGAAGGAGCTTCTTGTTCTATAAATGAAGTGACAATAACTATGTTTGAAGCTAGATAAAGGTAATGATTCTAGTTTAAACAATGAGACATCCTTAGTAGATTTTTCTCTCTCTTTTTTAACAGCACACTATTGCCTATTACACCCGTTTGAGGTATGCCATTTGCATATATAATATGTTGTACTAGGATTTTGTATTGAAAAATGAGCCATTTTTGTTTAGATCTCATAGGTTCAAGTATGTGGTAAGCAAACTCAGAGAATTAGGAGCCATTGAAACATAATTAAGTTGAACAAAACTAATCAAAAGGGTTATACTTGGGATCCCTGTGGCTGTGATATTTTACACTAAGTGGTTCCTTGACTCTTCTCTTGTCTTTTATTGTATACTTCAAATTTAAAGTTTAAACTGGTACTTATCACTGTATGTCTAGACTAGCTAAACCAACAAAATTGGCTATAATCGATAAAGATGTCCAAGACTGTTATATCAAGTGTAAATGAAAGTGAGGACTAATTGGACCATTAAGTTGCAAGCTAGGCAAACTATTAGCCATATAATTGATTTTTTCTAGTTCACAAACTGCATAAATTATATATAATATCCCACTTCTTTGTATCTTTGCTTCCTGTGTCTTTTCTTTTATATAGCAAACTTGCACAAGTTAAAATCATGGTAACTCCATGTGGACCATTCAAATATAAGTTATAGTACAAACTTGAAGTGGAATTCTCTCACATATAAACTCTAACTCGGCACATCAAACTTAGATCAACCCAAAACAAATGATTTTATCAATTCATTCACCATATTAGGCGAATCAATATTAACTGCATGACCACTATCCTTGAGTATTGCTAGCCTTGACTTTGGTCCCAAGTGCCTGTAAAAGCATAAACCATGTAACTTGAAAATAGGGCTTAAATTCTTAAGTTGATGAAAGGGGGAAAAAATATTACCTTTGCAATTGATGAGCCAAGAATACTGGGAAGATATTATCCTTCTCACCCCAAATTAGCAGCGTTTTCTTCACCCAAATAACAGCACATTAACATGGAAAACAAAGTTGCAATTCTTCCTTAGCTTCATGTGTTGGGTTACACGTGTGAGTGAAGTCCCACATTGAATAAAGATGAGAAGAATGAGTAGTTAATATAACATAATTTAGCACATACCCATTGGGCTTAGGCCTTTTGGGTTAAAGTGTATCTTTATATGTTATATTAATTACTCAAGGAAGCTCCCCAAGGTGTTTATCTCCCCAACAAGTGGTATCAGAGCCCATGGTGGTGTGCGGCGAAGGTGGTGAGGTGTTCATGGTTCTTATCCAGCGAGGACAGAAAAAACCTAAACGGCCCACCCACAAAGATCCTGGAATATTGCTAATTGTGCTAAATAATGGTGTGATGCGAGGTTCCCATGGACATGGACGTGCAGAGTTCCCATGGATGTGCGTGCGAGGTTGACACGTGGTTCCCATGGATGGCGTACGAGAGACCCATGGATGACGCGTTGATGAAGTAAAAAGCCCATTAGTCAAGGTGGAGTGAGTAGGACTTGTTCATGGCCCTTTGAGAGGTCTTGAAGCCCATAGAGAGGCAGACTCACACGTGAGGGGGAGATTGTTGGGTTACACGTGTGAGTGAAGTCCCACATTGAATAAAGATGAGAAGAATGAGTAGTTAATATAACATAATTGAGCACATACCCATTGGGCTTATGCCTTTTGGGTTAAAATGTGTCTCTATATATTATATTAATTATTCAAGGAAGCTCTCCAAAGTGTTTCTCCCCCCAACATCATGGACTCATGCACGGTGTTGCATAGAAGCTAAAATTTTATTTCCCCTTGTTTATACTAAGTTACCTACATTTTGTAAGTTTGCTATGACTGTATCTATGTGAGGCCTCATAATCAGAGATTTTTTTTTTTTTTTTAGTGCTCGCTAAGAGACTTGAATCCAGGACCTCATGAATCACATGAGGTTTGGAAACCATTAGGCCAATTCATTGGGGTTTAGAAAACAAAGTTAAGCTATGGCAAATATTCAAAGCATATAGAGACAAAGAAAATGCTTCTAGAGCATAAAAGATATGCTAGTAATATGTGTATGACATTAACATTTAAATTTAAGAGGCTATAATAGTGAGTTGATGAGATGCCTTTGCTTAGATACTTTTATGTACATTTAGCCCATAAGATCAACAATGAAATAATCAGAACATATGCAGAATCAGTGGAAGTGATTAAAGCATTAAGTATGACCAAGTAACCAAGGAAAAAAAATGATTATATATGTAAATAAATAAGATTAAAGTTTGAATAGTTTTAGACCCCTTAACACAACTGGATTAACCTAGTTAATTAGCCAAGTGATTAACTTAGTCAAATTATGCAAATCTAGGTTATCACAATCAAACAATCATATCAAGTATATAGCAGCGGAAATATAAATAACACAAAGATATGATCACCCAGGAAACCATACTGGTAAAAACTTGGGGAGGATTTAACTTAACTATCCTCAAGGTAAACTTGAATCCACTATCTTGAAAGAATCGAAGTTCATACAATAAGACTTAGAGGCCCCCACGCTCGACTTCTTATTGCTACCCACTAGTAGAACTTACTGACACGACCACGTGCAAGCTCCGAGACCACGGACTTCTTCTTTCTTAGATTCTCCAATAAGTACAAGCACTCCCGCTTGCGTATCTTTAAGCTCTTATGGCAGCAACTGAATGATCATCAAGATGTTGAAGAAATCTCCTCTTGATAATCCTAAGCTTGTGTGAAGGAAAGCTCCTCACAGATCTCACAAGAGATTCACACAAACAGCAATATGAGCAATCTCTAAAACGTGGCTAGGGTTTTTCTTATATATCTAAGGCAAAAACATAAAACCCTAAACATTTTAGGAGTCAGGTTGCAAGCAAAATAATTGCAAGCATATTTGAATTTGAAATTTTGAAACCAAACCTTTTCTGTCATTCAAATATATGTTACAGTATCAACATGAATTGGAAGTTTATGGAATATAAATCCTAACTTCATGCATTAAACTTAGAGCAACCAAAAACTGATTGGTATCTTGGTTGGATATTAAAAAAAAAATAAATAAAAAAAACTTAGGCTGTGTTTGGCTCATTGTAAAATGTTTTCAAAGTGTAAAATAATTTCAACTGAAAATGTTTTTGGGAAAGGAAAATATTTTTAGGTGTTTGGTTGCATTTCAAAAAATCTTTTGGAAAATATTTTCATGTGTTTGTTTGTGTTCTTGAAAATGCTCTAGAAAATGCATTTTCTACCCAATTTCCACATTTTTCATAGCGTCCAAACAAATATTATAATAAAAATCCTAATATATAAACCCAAAGAAACAAAAAAAAAAAAAATCTCAATTCCACAAACCCAACACTAGAGAGAGAGAGTTTTGAGAGGAAAAAAAAAAATAGAAGGTTGAGGCGGCGGCAGCGAGATTGAGAGAGAGCAGTAGCGACGACGAGCTTGAGAGAGAAAGAAGCAACGATGATGAGATTGGCAACGAGATCTCAAGGCCCCGTCGAAGCAGAGGTGGTCCAATCTAGTCACAATGGTTGTTATTAATGGGTGGGTAGACACAGTGGTTCGATCGATTCATTTGTGGGTGGGTTAGGGTGGTCTGATCAGTTCGTGGGTGGGTCACGGAGGAGCAATGGTGAGCGACGACGACAACGATTCGATGAGAAGAGGCATGAAGCTGCAGTTGAGCCATGGGTAAGCTCTCTCCCTTTCCTTCGACTAGTAGATGTGTGATGTGAAGAGAGTGGAAACTGATTTGAAGGTAATTTGGAAGTGCAAAACATATTACACTCCACGTCACCATATTCTCCATCAACTGAATTTATCATATATGTTAATTGAGATACAAATATATTATATATAGCAATCTACGGTATTGCACATGATCCAATTGCTCTCATTCATCTCACAAAATATTTTATTTCTTCAATTTTTAACTTTTTATTATTTACTTCTAATTTTTATTCAATAGATGAAATTAAAAGTTTTTTTTTCAACTCTCAATTTCAATTATTGAGAGCAATTGAACATGGTGCTCAATCCCATATATGTAAACAGGCATTCACAATAGGAGGTTCCCATGATCTATGGGACCCATTTGTTGGAAGAGAGTTCGCTGCATGTATCTAAAACAAGTGATAATTACTCCTCAATAAAGAGAGTGCCTATGCAAATTGCAATGCAACACCTTGAGGGCGTGATACTCTAAAACCTTAGGCCAAAAATAATAAAAGAAAAAAAGTTTACTACATGACTAATGTCCCTGTGTATCACTAGCTTCTATTTCAGTCCTTAGCAAGGCCCGACTGTATCAATCATCATTTTAAAAACACATTACTAACTCAAGGCAGGATGGGTCGCCCTGCCTCCATTAACACTTTTTGAGTAATGGTACAAACTCAATATGTTTTACAACTTTTTTCACAATTGTCGACAAAATTACTCCTCAATAAAGAGAGTGCCTATGCAAATTGCAATGCAACACCTTGAGGGCGTGATACTCTAAAACCTTAGGCCAAAAATAATAAAAGAAAAAAAGTTTACTACATGACTAATGTCCCTGTGTATCACTAGCTTCTATTTCAGTCCTTAGCAAGGCCCGACTGTATCAATCATCATTTTAAAAACACATTACTAACTCAAGGCAGGATGGGTCGCCCTGCCTCCATTAACACTTTTTGAGTAATGGTACAAACTCAATATGTTTTACAACTTTTTTCACAATTGTCGACATGGTATATTGTGATCTATGCAACATCATTCAAGATGTGGCTCGAAGCAGAATATGATGGTCCAAAGAATGGAACTTTCACAGAACCACCTGTGAAAACTCCAAGTCTGGATTTGTTTGCTCATGACCGTTGTTACTAAAACGTTGTGGTCCCATACAAATAAAGCCAAGACCGATAGTCTGTTGAACTAGGCCCCTGTGTGCCACAATATTCAACCTGCTCGACGCATCCAGCTATAGGAGCTGATCAGCGAGTACATCAAGTTGCACTAAAAGTAAAACTAAAAAGGATAAATTTTAATAAACTATACTGAAGTTTGAGCTAATACCAATAAGCTCTAAAATTTTTCAAAAATAACCAAATTGGTCCCTGAATACAATTGGACCCTAAACGGCGTTTAGGCCCGTTACTCATTCTCAGCTTCTCCTCTCAAACCCTTGTCTTCTCTCTTTCTCAAACGCTTTCTATTCTCTCCCTCTCATACTCTCTCTCTTCTCTCTTACCCACAACGGCAAAACTATCATCTTGCTCTCTCTCTCTTCGAATCAGTGCCATGAAAACAGTTTTCTAGGAATTTTCAAGCTTTTCCTCACAACCGCTGCTGCTGGTTCCTCGCTGAAGGCTCCGATCGGGTGCTACGGACACTAGCTTTGGTGCTCCACAGCCATGGAAGAAAGAGTTTGAATTTGTGCTTCTGTTTGGATTTGGGTTTGAGTCTAGGTTCGTGTGCCAAACGTCAAGGGAACGAGACCCACGACCTCTGCAACTACCACAGGTAACGAATCACACCGGAAACGCCACCGATCGTTCTCCTCCTCCTTTGTTGGTTCAGGTCTTGGTTGGTTTAGGGATTGGGGTTTTTTTTTTTTTTTTGGGTGACAAGATTTGGTGATTTTTTATTTGGGTTTGAAAGGTGGGGTTTGGATATGGTCATCTGTGAATCTGTGGGTATTTTTTTTATTTGGATTTTGTCTGAAAATTGGTCTAATATAGTGTTTTTGTTGGAGTATGAATGATTATGGATATGTTTGTATGCTTTGTGAACAGAGATTTTTGGGGGTTTAAGGTTTTATATGGCTAAGCGTATATATTTGTATAATCACTTTGAATAGAACTCAAGACTCGAGAGATATTAGAATTGAACATAAACATTCTGAGAGAGAATGAAGGGTGAGAATAAAGTAACGGTCCCTAACAGCGTTTAGGGACCAAGATGGTCATTTTTGAAAGTTTATGACCTAGTTGGTATTAGTCTAAGTTTACTGGAATTTATCCAAACTAAAAAAAAAAAAATGATATTCAAAGTGTATTAAATAATAGTTATGATAGTCAACAAAAGCCTTTGCTGAAAAATTGACGACTAGAGAATTCTCAGTCCATATGCACAAAAATAAAAATAAAAATAAAAAGTGTTCCATGTTAAGAAACCATTTGCACAAACAAGGATGTGCTGAAAAAAAAAATGTTCAAGTCTTTGATTCTAATCATTCTCTTCTTCAAATTTTGCACTTCCCTGGACACCTTAACAACAAACCAATCCATCAAGGATGGCCAATCTTTGATTTCCAAAGGCAACAATTTTGCCTTAGGCTTCTTTAGCCCTGGCAACTCTAGCTACAAGTATCTTGGCATTTGGTATGTCAAAGTGACACCACAAACTGTTGTGTGGGTTGCAAATAGGAACCATCCTATTATTGATTCTTCTGGAGTTCTCTCAATCAACCAATATGGAGATCTTGTCCTCCATGACAGTAATAACCCTCTACTTTGGTCTACAAATATTTCTGTCCAAGACCAAGTGACAACCTCCTCGGTAGCTCAGCTTCATGATTCAGGAAACTTGGTCATAGTCCAGGACAATAACAAAAAGGTGTGGCAAAGCTTTGACTATCCTACAGATACTCAGCTTCCAAACATGAAGCTTGGCTTTAATCTTAGAACTGGGATTAACATGTTCCTAACATCTTGGAAGTCAAAAGATGACCCTGGAACTGGAAACTATAGCCATAAGATGAATCCTAATGGCTCTCCACAACTGTTTTTGTACAACGGTTCAACCCCATATCGGAGAGCTTCTCTTTCACCAGGGAATAATGTATCCATTGCAACAAGCTCATCAGGTCAAAAGTTTTTTTTTGTCAACAACCAAGATGAAATATCTTCCTACTACTCTGATGATGACCGTTCCATCATGACAAGAGTAGTGTTGGACAACACTGGATTGCTTCAGAAACTTATGTGGGATGATGGTGTTCATCAGTGGAAGGAACAATGGTCAACACCTAAATATCAGTGTGACAAGTATGGGCATTGTGGTTCATATGGTAAATGCAATCCTGATAATATTAATAGGTTTGAGTGCATGTGTCTGCCAGGGTATGAGCCTAAGTCTCCAAGGGATTGGTATCTCAGAGATGGTTCTAAGGGTTGTGTGAGGAAGAACTCGGGGTTGTCTATGTGTAAAAATGGAGAAGGGTTTGTTAAATTGGAGCATTTGAAACCTCCCGATTCATCAATTGATGCAGTTTTTATAGGCATGAGTATGAGTAGCTCCGAGTGCCAGCAGGCATGCTTGACGAATTGCTCTTGCACTGCTTTTACCAGCATGTATACAGATGGGAAGGGAACCGGATGCTTGGCATGGTATGGTGAATTAATCGACATTTTACAGTATACAGATGTAGGGCAGGAACTAAATGTTCGTGTGGATGCAACTGAGTTAGGTAGCATTCCTCGCTTGCATTTTCTTATAAGTTTCATTCTCTCTTTTTCAATTTCTGAATCACGTTTTCTTCATACTTTCTTTCTTTCTTTCCTTTTTTTCTTTTTTTCTTTTTTTCCCTTCAGCTAAGTATATAAGGAAATCCAAACGTTCTCTTAGCAAGAAGAGGAAGCTGGCTATAGGATTAGTGTCTATTGCTGTGCCAATGTTTCTGGTATCCTTATTAGCCTATATTTGGCTAATGAAGAAGAAAAAAACAAAGGGTAAACAAAATCACTTGTGCTTTGTATTGTTCACATATACATGTGTTCCGCTCAGCTATGACAAAATGTTCCATATATCAGGAGTCATTTGGATTAGTCCTCCACATGATGTGAACTATATTATATAGATCCTCAATTACAAAGTCATATTAAGCAATGTCTCTCAATTATGTTTAGGGACAATGAAGAGAAAAGTGCACAATCAATCATTAAATTTTACAGGTACCGAAGGCTCTTTTGAGGGGAATGAGCTCAAGGACAGTGGTACACATCCAGATTTACTGATTTTCAATCTAAGTTGCATAGTTGCTGCCACAGAAAATTTTTCTCCTACCAACAAACTTGGGCAAGGTGGTTTTGGCTCTGTATATAAGGTACAATTACAATTCATAGACATAGTTGATATCTTGCACATTTTTATCTTTTAATATTCCATTACTGTAAGGCAGGACCAAAATTATTGAAGAAGTGGATAGAGCTTTGTTGCTTCAAAATAACAATCATGAGTAAGCTTAAGTTTGAGTCATGATTTCAGGGTCTATTATCTAATGGACAACAAATAGCTGTAAAAAGGCTATCCAAGGGTTCTAGACAAGGAATAGAAGAATTCAAAAATGAAGTTATGTTGATTGCAAAACTTCAACACAGGAATCTTGTCAAACTGTTAGGTTGTTGCATTCAGGAAGAAGAAAAGATGCTTATTTATGAATACATGCCCAACAAAAGTTTAGACTCTTTTATTTTTGGTATGTCTTCTTTCTAAAAATATATGGCCTTCATGATGTGCCTTTATCATATATGTGCAAAAAAGAATATATTTGAAGTACCTAAAACCACATATTTCAGCACTATTACATCACATTTTGAGTATACTTGAACAAATTTATTGTAGATCATACAAGAAGCTCATTCCTAAATTGGAGTAAACGCTTTGAAATCATCATTGGGATTGCTCGAGGGATTTTGTATCTTCATCAAGACTCAAGATTGAAGATTATCCATAGGGATCTTAAAACCAGCAATGTCCTACTAGATGCTGAGATGAATCCCAAGATTTCAGATTTTGGCATGGCTCGTATATTCAAAGAGGGCCAAACTCAAGACAAGACAAACAGAGTTGTCGGAACATAGTAAGTATAAAACATGCATAAGCATAGACACACACTAGAATTGCACGCATACAAATAAAATAAAACATTATGCAAATTTTAAGATTACTTTTGATACTGGTTACCTGCAGTGGTTATATGTCACCAGAGTATGTAGTATTTGGAAAGTTTTCAACAAAATCAGATGTCTTTAGTTTAGGGGTCATCTTATTGGAGATTGTAAGTGGCAAGAAGAATAGTGATTCTTATCAGGAGCACCCTTCCCTAACTTTAATAGGGCATGTAAGTAACAGAAAACAACAATCTTTTACAATATGCATTTACAGTACCACTTTTTATATATAATACTACCAACCACACAGGTCTGGGAACTATGGAAAGAAGATAGAGCTTTGGATATAGTTGATTCATCGATAAAGGAGTCATGTGTTTTTGAAGAAGTCTTGAGATGCATTCAAGTTGGGCTGTTATGTGTACAAGAAGAAGTAGTGGATCGACCAACAATGTTGGCAGTTCATCTTATGCTGAGTAGTGAAAGAACTTTTCCTTCTCCTAAACAACCTGCTTTCATTTTTAGAAGACCTTCCGAAAAATTGGATTCAGTCACAGGAGCTTCTTGTTCTATAAATGAAGTGACAATAACTAAGTTTGAAGCTAGATAAATGTAATGATTCTAGTTTAAACAATGAGACATCCTTTGTATATTTTTCTTTCTTTTTTTTTAACAGCACACTATTGCCTATTACCCTCTTGAATTATGCCATTTGCATATATAATATGTAGTACTAGGATTTTGTATTGAAAAAAAATGTGCCTTTTTTGTTTAGATCTCATAGGTTCAAGTGTACATTTTTAGACCCCTTAAAACACAAGTTGTTTAACTTAGTTATTTAGCTAAGTGATTACTTAGATAAATTAATCAAATCTAAGTTAACACAATCAAATCATATCATGTAAAGCAATGCGGAAATATAAAGAACACACAATATGATAACCTAGAAAAACTAAACCGGTGAAAAATCTAGGGAGGATTTAACCTAGCTATTCTCAAGGTAAAACAGATCCATTATAAAATAATTGAAGTTTTACAATAGAACTTAGACCACTAACATCCTATTGCTATTCTCGTGTAGAAAACCTACTACAGCTTCTTTCTCTGATCCACAGCAACCACAAGTTCTCCTCCTTGTGATATTCTTTAAGCTCTTGAAACAGCAACCGAAGAGATCACCAAGCTCTTGACATCAATTTTGATCTTGATAACTCTAAGTGTGTATGAAAGTAAACATCTCTAGATCTCACAGAAGATTCACACACACAGCATATCGAAGCAAATCATAAACCCTACACGTCATATGGGCTTGAGCTGAGTTGGAAATTCTGCAGAAAAAATAATCTGCACGAGTTTCGATCAATCAAGTCTAATTTTCAATCGATCAAGTCTTGCAAAAATTGAATAGTAATTTCCTACAATTACTCGATTCTAACTTTACACATAAACACACTTTAAGTAGCCTAAAACTAGATTCTAAGCTTTGATCATGGTTTGTCAATATTACACATTGAAACTCTAATACATTAAGTTCCTAAAGTCTTAGAACCTAACATCAAGTATGTGGTAAGCAAACTCAGAGAGTTAGGAGCCATTGAAACAAAATTAAGTTGAAGAAAAGCAATCAAAAGGGTTATACTTGGGAGCTCTGTGGTTGTGATATATTATGCGAGCACTTGTAGCAGTGGAGCTAAAAAACTATATAACTATTTTAACTTCACCAAAATACAAAAATAACCATACAGCAGTGGAGTTAAAGCTTTTTTTTTTAAACTTCATTACTACAGTGCACATCCATAGATAGATGATGTGCACTGTAGCTTAGAGCTAAAAAATATATATAATTTGTTATTCCCAACCCGATTGTGTGTGTGGCTGTGATGGTTGTGTGTAGTGGATATATTATTTTATTGTAATAGATATCTTATTTTATTGTGATATTTATATTATTTTATTATGTTGAAAGCTAAAATAAATTTACTGCTGCAATATGTGTGTAAGTAAAATAGATAAAATAACTCTTTATGGTGCCAAATAGCTAAATTTTTAACTCCACTGTTGTGGATGCTCTTGCTTCCTTGACTCTTGTCCTTTATTGAATAGTTTAAACAGGTACTTATGACAGCATGTCTGGAGTAGCTAAACCAACACAATTGACTATATCGTCAAAGGTGGCCGAGACTGTTATGTCAAGTGCAAACGAAAATGAGGCCTAATTGTACCATTAAGTAGCAAGCTAGGCAAACTATTAGGTAGAGAATTGATTCTTCCTTCTTGTTCACAAACTGCTTCTTTGTGTCTTTTCTTTTATTTAAGAAATTTAAACAAGTTAAAATCATTGTACCTCCATGGGGGTCATTCAAATATAAGTAGCAGTACAAATGTGAAGTGGAATTCTGTCACATATAAACCCAAAACAAATGATTTTATCAATTCATTAACGGACTCACTGTCCTTGAGTATTTCTATCTTTGATTTTGGTTCCAAGTTCCTGTAAAAGCATAAACCTTGCTATAGTATCTTGAAAATTCGGTTAAATCCTGAAGTTGATAAAAAAAGCAGCTAAAAAAGATTACCTTTTCAACTGATGGAACAAGAATGCTGGAAATACATTATCCTTGTCTCCCCAAATTATTAGCGTTTCCTTCACCCAACATGGAAAACAAAGTTACAATGCTTACCCAGTTTCATGGACTTGGGCATGTTATTACATAGGAGCTAACATTATATTTTCCTTTGTATATACCAATTTACCTTCATAATGTGAGTTGCCGGTGACCAGTGGTGGAGTTAGAAATTTTTTCTTAGGGGCTAAACTAGATAAAACAAAATTTCAAGTTAGAATATATATATATAAAGTATACAAATATAACAAATAACGCTATTAATAATATCAAATACAAATTTTTTTAATTTAACTACTTGAATTAAGTAACCATATGCTATCATCAATAAAAATATATGAAGCAAAAATGTGGAGAAGAGGAGTAGAAGTACCACACGAGTCAGTGACTTGATGGTAAGTCTTTATTTTAGTACCTAGAGAGAAGTAGTTTAAGCGATAGCCCAGCAAAACCCGTGTATTACATATGATATTACATATTACCGTCATATAAAATGGGGTCGATGAGCCCATACCGAAAATCTTTTTTTCCATTAAAGAGAGAGAGAGAGAGAGAGAGAGAGAGAGAGAGTAGAAGTGTCTATTACGTGACTCCTGAAATTTTACATAGTTCAATACATATATATATTTATATAATACAAAATAGCCTTTAAATATTTTACATAGTTCAATACATATATATATAATACAAAATAGCCTTTAAATATATAAAGAAAAGTATTAAAAGTGCATTGGAATTGGAAACCACTTACATAGTTACATATGCCCAACAACATTAGCATTATTGCGTTTGAAGAAGTATAACCTTCAGGCCTGTCCTTAGGTCCATCAAAATAAAGTAAAAAAAGTCTGTCCTTAGGTGCATGAGGGTCCTCCTCCAAGCCCATTGGTCTTTCTTAATTGACCCTACATTGTCCCATACTTTCTTCTTGGCCGAAAACAAAGGTTTTGGTTGGATCAGTGACTTTGGTTCCGTTAAATCTACGAGCAACAAGTTGATTTTGTGGCGCATGCGATTCTTCTCCCATGACGGTTGTCTTTCCAATGTTGACCCTAGATATTGCCATGTATTTTCCTCATGCCTACTCTGAAGGACCATAATTGTCTCACTGGCTTTGGTCTCGTATCTCTCTTTTTGGGCTAGAGGGTCCTCCCACGTGGCTGTTGACCTCTCTCAGGGTTGATCCCAAAAATCACGAGATAGAGAGAACAAATATGTTGCCGCTAGAATCCTCATCGCCAGAGTCGCTGTCTACAATTTGATCTTTACCCAAGTGAGAGTGAGAATGAGAATGAGAGTGAGAGTGAAGGTGAGAGAGATGAATCTGCTGAGAGAGGAAGCTGGGGATTCCAATTTTCCCCCAAATTTGATCTCAACGTGTGAATATATATATTTTTAAATCTGACATGGCAGTAATACAATTGATAGTTGATGTGGCATGAAAAATAATTTTTTACTATTCCATTTGACGTATTAACCTTTTCCATCTAATGGATAATAAAAAGAACTAAATTGACATCATACTAAAAAAGTACTAAATTAACACAATTGAAATGTTAGAAATCATATTAATCAACTTTGTAATTTACCTTTTTTTTGTTATGGTTTTTTTTCCTAACGTGTTTATTTATATTGAAAATGTTGATAAGAGGGTGCTCATTTAAGTCACATTAATATTGGTGTAATTGGCCCTTAGAAGATGTCACAAAGATATCTAAAGCTTCTTCTTCTTTTTTTGGGAGAACCACAAAGACATCAAAAGCTGAAAAATATAGACTCCTAGAGTCTACATATAGATTGCTTAAAGTGAATTCTACTTTGCCCTAAGACTTTGGGCTTACACATCAATTTTCCATATTTGTTGTCTTTTAAACTTTAATTTATTCATCACATTTGGAGCAAAAGAAAAATGAAAGGATAGGGAAAAAATTTGCAGTTTCTTTTATGAAAATTGAGCTGGATCATATTTTGTTCCTGAACCTATTACTACATTAGAATCAAAATTTTGGCTTGGAATCATGTTTTGCTATATTACTTGCAATTGATTATGTAAACCCAATTTGTAGTTAGATTGTCATATCTTTTACCTCACAGAATGTTAAATGTTGTAGGTAGTTTCTTTTACCCATATTTGTGTTGTGGATTTTTATTATTACATACCCATAATCTATTCAATGATCCTTGCTTGAGACTTATGAGGTTGGAAGAAAAGGAAAGAGCCTCCTTTTTGTATTCCATAGCTATTTTCAACCAAATAAGAGTTGGTTTTTTGGACATTAATTGCAAGGCCATGAAAGTTCTTAAATTGAATGATTTACATGCAGCAACTTTTTTTTTTTTTTAAAAAAAACTTAAATTTGTTAAGAGTTTCATCGTTTTTTTTTAGTCAATTTGTATTCTCTTTATATTTTTCTCCATTTTGCTCTTATATTTTAACTTTCTGTACTATTATGAATTTTTAAAAAGGGAAATTATAACTTACCCACTTGTGATTTGGCCGAAATTTAAGTTACCTACTTGTGCTTTGAAATTTGACACTTTACCCACCTTAGGCTAACTCAATTAAATTTCCTTAACCTAACTCTATTAAAACTATGGCTAAATATATAATTTTACTCCACTTTTATGTCTCTCTTCTTCAAAAACACAAAAAAACATATAAATACAAGATCAAATAAGATCAAAAAGAATCTAGCAAAACACTTGCATTATAGGATTTCAAACCACAGGAAGACAACTTAAATTTTGATCAAACCTCGAGTGGGTAAAGTGTCAAACTTTAAACCACTGGTATCGAGCTATCTATCAAGACAATAGATGCATTACTAAAATGAGAAAAAGTTTGGGTTGTTTGATCATATCTTCTAGTAGTCTTTCTTGAATAGCTTCTAGAAACTATACACTAAGACTAAATACATAAAAAGTGTGTTTTGACTCGAATTTACCAATATAAAAAAGTACTCCCTCCGTCCCATTTTTTTTGTCCTCTATTCCATTTTGGGATGTCCCAAAATATTGTCCTGTTTCTAAAAATAAAAGTCATTAATTTACTAATGTTCCTATTATAACCCTATTAATTTACTAATTCAATTTTTTAATAAATTTTTTTAAGGGTAGTTTTGGAAACTTATACATTTTTAAAACATAGACAAGACAATAAATGATGTTCCTTAAAAAGTTTGACTTTTCAAACAGGACAAAAAAATTGGGACGGAGGGAGTATGACCCTAACAAAACACATTATGACATAACAAATTATTTTTACTAGTACGTTTTCTTTTCTAAGGAAAATTAAATTCAATGTATCTATGTGCTTGAATTTAATTAGAAAACCTAATGTACTGTACATAAAAAAACTATATCTAAGATTTATTTTTGTTTTAAATAATGCGTATCAGTTTCTTGGTTTTTTAAGAAAAATAGTTAGGGTGATAAGTCCTTATGCTTGAGCCATAAGTTAATCTGAACTTCATCAATTATACTTACATACATATCTGTATATATTTATTTAGTTTTTTTAAATGTATAATCAATTTCATGCAATTCATTTAAAAGTAACAACATTAAAACAAATGAATAACTACCCTAAAGATTACATTTGTATATTTATAGCTTTTATGTTTAAAAAGACTTTCACTTTAATTTAGCCGTACCGAAATAGACTAAAATGCTATATTAACATGGTTCAACAAAAGCGTAGCAATAATAAATGTTATACTTAAGATTTTAGATATTTGAGATTTTTAATAAATTTGGATTTAAATTAGGTGCTTTCAACCCAAACATGTTCTTTCCCATTGTGTAAGTGCACAAAAATAGATCAATGTGGACCAAATGAACCTAAGTGATCTGAATGGACTAAATTGGACCAAATGAAACAAAGTGGACCAAATGGACCGATTAGGATGGAAGTGGACAAAATGGACTGAACAGGACTATATTGGATCAAAGTGGAAAAACTAGACCGAAGTGCATCAAATAGGACAGACTGGACCGAAGTGGACCACAGCAACTTTTTTTTTTTTTTAAAAAAAACTTAAATTTGTTAAGAGTTTCATCGTTTTTTTTTAGTCAATTTGTATTCTCTTTATATTTTTCTCCATTTTGCTCTTATATTTTAACTTTCTGTACTATTATGAATTTTTAAAAAGGGAAATTATAACTTATCCACTTGTGATTTGGCCAAAATTTAAGTTACCTACTTGTGCTTTGAAATTTGACGCTTTACCCACCTTAGGCTAACTCAATTAAATTTCCTTAACCTAACTCTATTAAAACCATGGCTAAATATATAATTTTACTCCACTTTTATGTCTCTCTTCTCCAAAAACACAAAAAACATATAAATACAAGATCAAATAAGATCAAAAAGAATCTAGCAAAACACTTGCATTATAGGATTTCAGATCACAGGAAGACAACTTAAATTTTGATCAAACCTCAAGTGGGTAAAGTGTCAAACTTTAAACCACTGGTATCGAGCTATCTATCAAGACAATAGATGCATTACTAAAATGAGAAAAATTTTGGGTAGTTTAATCATATCTTCTAGTAGTCTTTCTTGAATAGCTTCTAGAAACTATATACTAAGACTAAATACATAAAAAGTGTGTTTTGACTCGAATTTACCAATATAAAAAAGTATGACCCTAACAAAACACATTATGACATAACAAATGAATTATTACTAGTACGTTTTCTTTTCTAAGGAAAATTAAATTCAATGTATCTATGTGCTTGAATTTAATTAGAAAACCTAATGTACTGTACATAAAAAAACTATATCTAAGATTTATTTTTGTTTTAAATAATGCGTATCAGTTTCTTGGTTTTTTAAGAAAAATAGTTAGGGTGATAAGTCCTTATGCTTGAGCCATAAGTTAATCTGAACTTCATCAATTATACTTACATACATATATGTATATATTTATTTAGTTTTTTTAAATGTATAATCAACTTCATGCAATTCATTTAAAAGTAATAACGTTAAAACAAATGAATAACTACCCTAAAGATTACATTTGTATATTTATAGCTCTTATGTTTAAAAAGACTTTCACTTTAATTTAGCCGTACCGAAATAGACTAAAATGCTATATTAACATGGTTCAACAAAAGCGTAGCAATAATAAATGTTATACTTAAGATTTTAGATATTTGAGATTTTTAATAAATTTGGATTTAAATTAGGTGCTTTCAACCCAAACATGTTCTTTCCCATTGTGTAAGTGCACAAAAATAGATCAATGTGGACCAAATGAACCTAAGTGATCTGAATGGACTAAATTGGACCAAATGAAACAAAGTGGACCAAATGGACCGATTAGGATGGAAGTGGACAAAATGGACTGAACAGGACTATATTGGATCAAAGTGGAAAAACTAGACCGAAGTGCATCAAATAGGACAGACTGGACCGAAGTGGACCGAATAGAAGTAATGTGAACTGAATAGGACCGAGGTTGACAGAATGGACCGAATAAAACCAAAGAGAACAAAATGGATTGAATAGGACCAATGTGGACTGAATGGACCGATTTGGACTAAATTGGACTAAATAAGACTGAATGGGCAGCGTTGGACCGAATAGAGCTTTAGTGGACAGAATTGACTAAATAGAACCGCATAGGACCAAATTGGACCAAAGATGACAAAATGAACCAAATAGAACCAATGTGAACCGAATAAGACTTTTGAATATTTATCATTTTTATTGCATTCTTAGGGCTCATATTTCTAATATTTATTTTAGTATTTTCTTTGTATTTTTTAAACTCAAAATTAAAGAGTTTAGTCCAAATATAATAAAATTTCATACTTTTCACCCAAAAATGAAGAAAAAATGAATTTTTGAGCTCAACTTGATAAGAAAACTTACAAAAAGAATCAATTTAAGGCCTAATTAGTCTAAAATAGACTAAAGGGAACTGAAATTGACCGAGTGGACCAAGTGGAACAAATTGGACCGAAGTAGACCTAATTAGACCGATGTAGACCTAGTTGGACTGATAGAAATTGTTTAATTTTTATGAAGAACAAATTATCTTCAAAAAAAATTTAGAGAAAAATTATACATTATATTACAATACGAAATAATTATTTATTCCACGAATCAGTGTGCATTTGTGACTAGTTGTTTTAATGTTGACTCAATTAGGTAACACTTATCCCCATTGAACGTCTTTATAACTGAGTCATCTACTCATCTGTGGGTTCTAATTAGCTCAACTGATAAAATCTTTTATTGTCAAATAAAAGATCTAAGGTTCAAACCTCCGCCTACACCAAAAAATCAATGGTTTCTGGTCTAATTAATGATAAGGAAGAGCAATCATTGTGGAGCAAACCTCAAAGGTTAAATTCAACCGTACCTATCAAAAATAAATAAAATGGGTCAACTCTGTGATTTTTTAGCATGCCATTAACATAATCTAACATTACCTTCTTCTCTTTTTTAATTATTTGGCTTAGAAAATACACTTAACTAAGAGTCTTGTAACTCAATTAGTAGGCACATTATGGTATTTCTAAGACATCCAGAATTCAAAAACACGGACTAAAATGAGGCATAACTGGACCATTAAGTTGCAAACTAGTTAGAGAAACTATTAGTCAAGCCAATTGATTCTTATTAATTATAAAAAAAAAAGTGCACAAAGTTCCAAGGACATAAAAGTATCCCACTTCTTAGTGTTTTGCTGCCTAATGTCTTCTTCTTCTTCTTCATATATATATATATATATATATATATATATTACGTTTTATTTTTCCAAGTCTCCTTCAAACCAGGTATAATGTCTTTCCCTGCAGCACAGAAGTTTGAAAATTTAAAATCATATTACCTTCGTGGGTCATTCAAAGAACAAAAGTTGGCTCTAAATATGTTGTAGCTATTTTTTTCAACTTATTACATGACGATTTATAAAGCTATTTATTGTATTATTGAACAAGTAGACAAGGCCCAGCTAGGAGTGGAATCCTCTTGATGAAGGATCATCGCTGTCCGAGGAGGATATCTCCAGTCCGAGGAGGATATCTCCTGTCCGAGGAAGATGTTTTGCTCTGATATGATATCGGAGACTAATTGAGTAGGGGAAAAGCCCGAATGACTGTCCGAGGACTCCACCTGATCAAGATAAGCTCAAAGCATATTCAGGAACGATAAGGATGGGGAAATATCTGAGGGAAAGGCTGCTGCCACCGTATTCAATGCATTGCAACAGCTTTTCTGGCCGCATTTATGTGGAGAAGACTTCTGAACAGTGCATCCTAACCTACCGCCACTCACACAGAGATGAAAAGAAGCTGCCTGACGTGACAGGTACTTGAGCAAGTTCATGGATGGGGAGCACGTTGACGATGGAGATAAGGGTAGAAGTGACTATATAATAGAAGGGAGCACCTGTCAATGGAGACCCCGGAAGAAGGAGGAGGAAAAAGAGAGAGAAGGAAAACGAGAGAGTGATTAAAACTATCAATGTATACAAACTGATCACTGCACTGTTGAAATGGTGATGATCCATTGTTATTAATCACTTACTAATTCTAGTTCTTTGACCCATACTCTACAAATTAATTGTCTTTGGGTTTACGTAAAGAATTTGAACCCTACAACAATATTTTTGTTTTAATTTTTCATTGATTTATTATTTAGTTATAACATCAAAATTAAAGTATATGAATATGTAAAGTTAAAACTACCAAAGATAAATTTGTAAAGTCAATATATTTATATATTTAATATTGTTAAAATTTTAAAAGTAAAAAGTAAATAATAAAAAGAATAATGATGTAGCCAATGATGTGGAAGATGAGAAGGCTCAACAAGAGCATTGTAACAATAAATGCAATATAAAGATCTAGTTAAAGGCAATTAAATCTTAATAAATAAAGTCTATATATTCTTTTCTTCTACTTCTTTTTTTTTTTTTTTTCTAATTAGATCATGTTCTCTTTATGTTGTAATACAAATTATTTCTTTCATTTTGATAGGTAAAGTGCTCAATTTTAGACATAAAGTATACTTTTTTCTACATATTATTTTAAATATTAAATTTATAATATGGTATAGTCTCTTAGGAATGTCTGAGAAATATGCAATTCAAATCTCATGTATCCATATTAGTAAACAATGCCCAATCAATAGTTTGAAACTACTCCTACAATAAGAAAAATTATAATTATGATCCTCTTTTAGGAGAATGAAAATTTTGAATAATATATTTGAAACTTAAATAATTTAGTTGTATAGGAAAAAAAAATAGGAAATTATAGTGCAAAATAACATAATTTAGTAAAATATAGACCACCTAAAAAATGAATAATATCAATCAAACAAATCCAAACCATAAAATTATGATATATTTTTTGAGATAGATAAATGAAAAATAATTTTAAAATTTTTTTAATTTTTTGGAAGACAAATTATTTTACACAAAATTTAGAGAACAAATTATGTATTATACTATAACTAAAAAATAATTATTTATTCCCACGTTTCACGTGAGTCTGCGATTAGTCTATTAAAAAAATCATGTAATTAAAACTATACATGAAGTATCCTTTTAATCACCATATTATGGGTTGGAGTAAAATAAATCCAAGCATATTTGAATTTGAAATTTTGAAACAAACCTTTTCTGTCATTCAAATATATGTTGCAGTACATTCATGAATTAGAAGTTTATGGAATATAAATCCTAACTTCATGCATTAAACTTAGAGCAACCAAAAATAAATTGGTGTCTTAGTCAAATAATAAAGAACTATCTTCAGGAATAGACACCATAGGTTGAAATTCTCTCCAAAAAAAAAAATTAGAGCAACCTAGAGCAAATGATTTCATCAATTCATTTACCAATTAGGCCCATCAATGTTATTCTACAAGACAGCCACTAAACCATTTGGTTCGTACAATACTTACGCCTCTCCTCAACGAGATGCTATCTCTTGTTACAGATATATCATATATGTGGATTGAGATACAAATATATCATATATAGCAATCTAGGCTATTGCCCTTGATCAAATTGCTCTCATTCATCTCACAAAATATTTTTACTTCCACAATTTTTAACTTTTCCTTATTTACTTCTAATTTATACAGTAGATGAGATTGAAAATTGCTTTTTTCAATTCTCAATTTCAATTATTGAGAGCAATTGAACATGGTGCTCAATCCCATATATGTAACAGCCATTCACAATAAGAGGCTGCCATGATCTATGGGACCCATTTGTTGATAGAGAGCGCTAGCTGCATGTACCTAAAACAAGTGATAATTACTCCTCAATAAGGTGAGTGCCTATGCAATGCAACACCCCGAGGACGTGGTACTCTAAAACCTTAGGCCAGAATAAATAAAATAAAAAATAAAAAAGTTTAGTACATGACTAACGCCCCTGTGTATCACCGCTAGCTTCTATTTCAGTCCTTAGCAAGGCCCAACTGTATCAATCATCATTTTAAAAACACATTACTAACTCAAGGCAGGATGGGTAGCCCTGCCTCCATTAACACTTTTTGAGTAATGGTACAAACTCAATATGTTTTACAACTTTTTTCACAATTATGGACATGGTATATTGTGATCTATGCAACATCATTCAAGATGTGGCTCGAAGCAGAATATGATGGTCCAAAGAATGGAAATTTCACAGAACCACCTGTGAAAACACCAAGTCTGGATTTGTTTGCTCATGACCGTTGTTACTAAAACATTGTGGTCCCATAAAAATAAAGCCAAGATCGATAGTCTGTTGAACTAGGCTCTTGTGTGCCACAATATTCAACCTGTTTGACGCATTCAGCTGATCAGCGAGTAAATTTGGATAGCACTTATTTTGTTGAATATTAAAAATTAAAAATACTATAACAAAATAATTTTTAAATATATATATATAATATCGTCCATTTTTAATGAAAGTTTTGATAAAAAAAAGAAGCTTCTAAATTCCATAATCAACTCACACGACCACTGAAAGTCAAATTCAGCGCTGAAACGCACTTCAAAAATTAATTAAAAAAAAAAAAAAAAAAAAAAAAAGNTACAAACTCAATATGTTTTACAACCTTTTTCACAATTATGGACATGGTATATTGTGATCTATGCAACATCATTCAAGATGTGGCTCGAAGCAGAACATGATGGTCCAAAGAATGGAAATTTCACAGAACCACCTGTGAAAACCCCAAGTCTGGATTTTTTTGCTCATGACCGTTGTTACTAAAACATTGTGGTCCCATAAAAATAAAGCCAAGACCGATAGTCTGTTGAACTAGGCTCTTGTGTGCCACAATATTCAACCTGTTTGACGCATTTAGCTGATCAGCGACTAAATTTGGATAGCACTTATTTTACTGAAAATTAAAAATTAAAAACATTATAACAAAATAATTTTTAAATATATAAATAATATCGTTAATGAAAGTTTTAATGAAAAAAAGAAGTTTATAGATTCATAAACAACTCACAAGACCACTGAAAGGCAGATTCAACGCTGAAATGCACTTCAAAAATTAATTAAAAAAAAAAAAAAAAAAGGCAAAAACGCAGACGCGTTCAAATCGTTATCCAAACACTACCGCACTAAAAGTGAGTGTTTAGATTCAACTTATTGCTCGTTTGCGTTTTTTTCTCTCACGTTTCCTTCCTTTTTCTTTTTCAAAACGCAGACGCGTTCACTTTCAAAATCGTTATCCAAACACTACCCACTAAAAGTGAGTGTTTAGATTCAACTTATTGCTCGTTTGCGTTTTGACTCTCACGTTTCCTTCCTTTTTCTTTTTCAAAACGCAGACGCGTTCACTTTCAAAATCGTTATCCAAATACTACCGCACTAAAAGTGAGTGTTTAGATTCAACTTATTGCTCGTTTGCGTTTTTGTCTCTCACGTTTCCTTCCTTTTTCTTTTTCAAAACGTAGACGCGTTCACTTTCAAAATCGTTATCCAAACACTACCGCACTAAAAGTGAGTGTTTAGATTCAACTTATTGTTCGTCTGCGTTTTTGTCTCTCACGTTTCCTTCCTTTTTCTTTTTCTTTTTTGAGCCGCAGTTGTAGACCTTTCCGTCTTATAAAATGCACATCTGTGGGTCCTATATACTGTTTCGATTAGTACTAACAAGGTCCAAAATTTTTCAAAAATGACTCCCTGAATACAATTGGACCTAAACGGCGTTTAGGCCCGTTACTCATTCTCAGCTTCTCCTCTCAAACCTTGTCTTCTCTCTTTCTCAAACGCTTTCCATTTTCTCTCTCAGACGCTCTATCTTCTCTCCCTCTCATACGCTCTCTCTTCTCTCTTACCCACAACGGCAAAACTATCATCTTGCTCTCTCTCTTCTAATCAGTGCCATGAAAACCGTTGTCTAGGAATTTTCAAGCTTTTCCTCACCACCGCTGCTGCTGGTTCCTCGCTGAAGGCTCCGATCGAGTGCTACGGACACTAGCTTTGGTGCTCCACAGACATGGAAGAGAGAGTTTGAATTTGTGCGCCAAATGTCAAGGGAACGAGACCCACGACCTCTGCAACTACCACAGGTAACGAATCACACCGGAAATGCCACCGATCGTTCTCCTCCTCCTTTGTTGGTTCAGGTCTTGGTTGGTTTAGGGATTGGGTTTTTTTTTTTTTTTTTTTTTGGGTGACAAAGATTTGGTGATTTTTTATTTTTGATTTGGGTTTGAAAGGTGAGGTTTGGATATGGTCATCTGTGAATCTGTGGGCATTTTTTTTTTATTTGGATTTTGTCTGAATATTGGTGTAATATAGTGTTTTTGTTGGAGTATGAATGATTATGGATATGTTTTTTATGTTTTTATGGTTTAAGGTTTTATATGGCTAAGTGTATATATTTGTATAATCACTTTGAATGGAACTCAAGACTCAAAGAGATATTAGAATTGAACATAAACATTCTGAGAGAGAAGAAAGGCTGAGAGTAAAGTAACGGTCCCTAGCAGCGTTTAGGGACCAAATTGAGATTAGTGACCAAGATGGTAATTTTTGAAAAAGTTTGGGACCTAGTTAGTATTAGCCCGAGGTGTAATTTATTGGAATTTACCTAAACTAAAAAGAAATGATATTCAAAATGTATTAAATAATAGTTATGATAGTCAACAAAAGCCTCCGCTGAAAAATTGACGACTAGAGAATTCTCAGTCCATACGCACAATCCTTAGCCAAACCTTTTCTTTTGGGGGCAACAAACTTGGGCAAGGAGGTTTTGGCCCTGTATTTAAGGTACAATTACAATCCATTGACAATGTTGTTATCTTGCGCATTTTTATCTGTTTCATATTCCATTACTATAACCTATGACCAAATTTTTTGAAGAAACAGATAGAGATTTGTTGCTTTAAAATAATATTCTTGAGTAAGCTTAAGTTTGGGTCATGATTGCAGGGCCAATTATCTAATGGAGAACATATAGCTGTAAAAAGGCTGTCCAAGAGTTCTAGACAAGGAATAGAAGAATTCAAAAATGAAGTTATGTTGATTGCAAAACTTCAACATAGGAATCTTGTCAAATTGTTAGGCTGTTGCATTCAAGAGGATGAAACGATGCTTATATATGAATACATGCCCAACAAAAGTTTAGACACTATTATTTTTGGTATGCCTTCTTGCTAAAAATCTTTGCCTTGTTTTATGTTCTTTTATTATATATGTGCGAAAAGGAAAAAAAAAAATATTTGTAGTTCCTAAATCCACATATTTCAACACTATTACATCATATTTGGTACACACTTGAGCAAAATCTTATTGTAGATCATACAAGAGCATCATTCCTAAATTGGAAGAAACGCTTTGAAATCATCCTTGGGATTGCTCGAGGAATTTTGTACCTTCACCAAGACTCAAGACTAAAAATAATCCATAGGGATCTTAAAGCTAGCAATGTTTTACTAGATGTCAAGATGAATCCCAAGATTTCAGATTTTGGCATGGCTCGTATATTCAAAGAGGACCAAACTCAACATAAGACAGCCAGAGTTGTCGGAACATAGTAAGTCTAGTACACATGCAAGACTACACACACTTACACTTGCATGCTTAAACACATATATAGTTATAAAGCATTATGCAAATGTTAATATTACCTTTGATACTATCTATCTGCAGTGGTTACATGTCACCAGAATATGTAGTATTTGGAAAATTTTCAACAAAATCAGATGTCTTTAGTTTTGGTGTCATATTATTGGAGATTGTGAGTGGCAAGAAGAATTGTGATTCTTATCGGGAGCATCCTTCTCAAAATTTGATAGGTCATGTAAGTAACAAAGAGCCACTATCTTTTACCATTTGCATTCACAGTACATCTCTTTATAAATAATGTTACAAACACACAGGTTTGGGAACTATGGAGAGAAGATAGGGCTTTGGATATAGTTGATTCGTCAATAAAGGAGTCATATGTTTCTGATCAAGTTTTGAGATGCATTCAAGTTGGTCTCTTATGTGTTCAAGAAGAAGTAGTGGATCGACCAACTATGTTTGCAGTTAATCTTATGCTGAGTAGTGAAACAACTCTACCTTCTCCTAAAAAACCCGCCTTCATTTTTAGAAGACCTTCCAAAAAATTGGACTCAGTCAGAGGAGGAGCTTCTTGTTCTATAAACGAAGTGACAATAACTAAATTTGAAGCTAGATAAAGGTAAAGGTTCTAGTTTAAACAATGACACATCCTTAGTAGAGTTTTCTCTCCTTTTCTAACAGCACACATTTTTCTAATTTGATTACACCCCTCTAACTTATGCCATTTGCTTGCATAGCACTATGATTTCTTATTGAAAAATGTCTCATTTGTGTTTTGATCTCGTAGATTAAAGTGGTAAGCAAACTCATAGAGTTAAGGAGACATCTAAACTCTTTTTTGAATTAGAAAATAATAATAATTTAGATGCTGAAGCATCCAAGGTATTGCAACTTATTTATATATATTTAAAAGTTGAAGTGTAGCATTTATTGTTGCTATGCTCCTATTGAGCCACATCAACGGCCACATCGTTGATCCCACTAACTTTCTTTTTTTCTTAATTAACGTTTACTAACTTTTCAATTTTCCATTTATTATCAAACCCAATCTGATAATAATCAAATTTCCTTCAACTCTATGACTCTCTCTTCCTAATCAAGCAAATATGAAAACTGTTTTTTTTTTCCCCATATTCTTTAAGTTTTCCAAATTAATATTGTTGGTGATGTGTCATCAGAAATCTCAGGTCCAACAACATTGGTTCCTATAAACCAACCAAAAATATCTCTAAGCCATGGTAAATAATACATTAAAAGAATCACAACAGGGTCTTAGTACTATAGTTTATGTGGTCGTTAATCATGAATGAGTATTTTTTCCACTGATGGATACCTCTTATGTGTATTTGTGTGATGTATTCACCATTATCGATAAATAATTCTCTTTGTATATGCATAGCATAAATCAATTTTTTATATGTACATATTAGTTGTGATATGAATATAGATGCATAACTTAGTACAAGATATGTTACTTATGTAAATTTGGAAAGTCTCTCTAAAGTGAAGTTTTTTTTTTTTTTTTT
>NW_027069549.1:570854-612324 GCF_002906115.3 Quercus suber
TCTCAACCACAAAAATAAAAATAAAAATAAAAATGTTCCATGTTAAGAAACCATTTGCACAAACAAGGATGTGCTGAAAAAAAAATGTTCAAGTCTTTGATTCTAATCATTCTCTTCTTCAAATTTTGCACTTCCCTTGACACCTTAACAACAAACCAATCCATCAAGGATGGGCCAATCTTGTGATTTCCAAGGCACAATTTTGCCTTAGGCTTCTTCAGCCCTGGCAACTCTAGAATAAAGGAGTCATATGTTTCTGATCAAGTTTTGAGATGCATTCAAGTTGGTCTCTTATGTGTTCAAGAAGAAGTAGTGGATCGACCAACTATGTTTGCAGTTAATCTTATGCTGAGTAGTGAAACAACTCTACCTTCTCCTAAAAAACCCGCCTTCATTTTTAGAAGACCTTCCAAAAAATTGGACTCAGTCAGAGGAGGAGCTTCTTGTTCTATAAACGAAGTGACAATAACTAAATTTGAAGCTAGATAAAGGTAAAGGTTCTAGTTTAAACAATGACACATCCTTAGTAGAGTTTTCTCTCCTTTTCTAACAGCACACATTTTTCTAATTTGATTACACCCCTCTAACTTATGCCATTTGCTTGCATAGCACTATGATTTCTTATTGAAAAATGTCTCATTTGTGTTTTGATCTCGTAGATTAAAGTGGTAAGCAAACTCATAGAGTTAAGGAGACATCTAAACTCTTTTTTGAATTAGAAAATAATAATAATTTAGATGCTGAAGCATCCAAGGTATTGCAACTTATTTATATATATTTAAAAGTTGAAGTGTAGCATTTATTGTTGCTATGCTCCTATTGAGCCACATCAACGGCCACATCGTTGATCCCACTAACTTTCTTTTTTTCTTAATTAACGTTTACTAACTTTTCAATTTTCCATTTATTATCAAACCCAATCTGATAATAATCAAATTTCCTTCAACTCTATGACTCTCTCTTCCTAATCAAGCAAATATGAAAACTGTTTTTTTTTTCCCCATATTCTTTAAGTTTTCCAAATTAATATTGTTGGTGATGTGTCATCAGAAATCTCAGGTCCAACAACATTGGTTCCTATAAACCAACCAAAAATATCTCTAAGCCATGGTAAATAATACATTAAAAGAATCACAACAGGGTCTTAGTACTATAGTTTATGTGGTCGTTAATCATGAATGAGTATTTTTTCCACTGATGGATACCTCTTATGTGTATTTGTGTGATGTATTCACCATTATCGATAAATAATTCTCTTTGTATATGCATAGCATAAATCAATTTTTTATATGTACATATTAGTTGTGATATGAATATAGATGCATAACTTAGTACAAGATATGTTACTTATGTAAATTTGGAAAGTCTCTCTAAAGTGAAGTTTTTTTTTTTTTTTTTTTTCTTCCCTGTTCTCCCCCATATTCTTCAAGTTTTCCGGATTAATTTTGTTTGTGATGTGTCATCGGAGTTCTAAGGTGCCAACAACATTGGTTCCTATAAACTAACTAAAAAAAAATCTCAAAGCCATGGTGAAGAATACAATAAAAGAATCACAGTAAGGTCTTACTACTATAGTTTATGTGGTCGTTAATTATGGATGAGTTTTTTTTTTTTCTACTGATGAATACTTCTTATGTGTATTTGTGTGATATATTCACCATTATGGATAAATAATTCTCTTTGTATATGCATAGCATAAATCGGTTTTGTTGTATGTACATATTAGTTGTGGCATAAATGTAGATACATAATTTAGTATAAGATATGTTACTCTTTTTGGTTTTGAATGGTAACAAACCTATATTATATATCTAAAAGTTAAAGTATATTATTTATTATTGCTACGCTCCTATTAAACTATTTCATCCTCCATGTCATTGCCACATCATTATTTTTTCATATTATTCTTTCCTTTTAATTTTTTTGACATTATTAAATATATAAATACATTGGTTTTACAAATTCATCTTAAGCAATTTTAACTTTACATATTTATCTACTTTAATTTTAATGTTAGAACTAAGTATTGTTTATATATATTCTTTTTAGAAGGTTTTAACTTTACACATAATTTTGCCCCTTTATCTTCCTTTATTTTGTCTCTTCTTATTCTCATTCTCTTACTATAAATTTGTCATTCTCCTATTTTATGCATATTTTATTTTCCCACACAAAAATGTTATCTCTCTTTCTCTCTCTCTCTCTTTTTCATTTTTTTTTGGATTTTTTATGAAGTCTGTACACCCATTGTCTTATTATTGACTAACTTATATTTGTTCCTTGATGCAAGTATTTTTTTTTTTTTTCATTTTATTTGCAACACTAAATACTTTTAATATTATTGACCAGATTTGGGAAAAAATTATATTATAATATATTCATATTTTGTGTTATTGCCAGGTTTTAGTTTATTTGGAAAATAGCAAGATAGTTTGGACAATATGATGAAGAACAGTTAGTGCAGTTGATGAAGATGGTCTTTGTGCAATTTTCTTTCACTATTTGTAAATATATTGTTTAACAAATTAGCACCAAATTGTTATATATTTATTATATGATGTTTTTAGATGTGTGAGTAATTGTTTTAAAGCATTTATGAATATTTTGTATTGCTCATCTTTCTTATCTCATTAGTGTATTTTTTGAGATTTTTAAGAAAATAAATTCAATTTCGAGTTTAAAATTAGTTATTTATCTATTCATTTTTCACATGTTGGATTAGATGTTAGATTAGATTATGACAATATTAACACAATATTTGGCTTGATTACAATCATTAAGTATAATAGGGTCAAATTTCTGAATTTGATTATGCATTGAATATTTGGCTTGATCACATCACATTTCCAAATGTTTTACAAATTCGAGAGAATGAGTTTGACTTTGACTTTTTTGAGAGTTTTATTTTTCCCTTTCTTTTTTATTTGAATTGTAGTTTTTTTGAATTTTATAAATTTTTTTGATACGTTTCTTGGTGTTTTTGATTGTATGGTAGAAAAAATTGGGTTTCAAAAAGTTTTTTTAGAACTAAAAAGTAATGTCCAAATTTTAGTTACTTTTTTTTTTTTTTTTTTTATACAAGATAGAATTATAATCTAAGTGTATATATGTGTGAAGTTTCCTCTTGTTTTCATTTTAGTATGACAAAAATTATATATTACATTTGTGATTATCACTATAACAAATGAAAATATGATTATGAAATACATTACTATTTATTAAATTAGTCCAAACTGCAAAAATAAATTTAATGAGACTGCCCTAAAATATTATTACACGCAATGCGCTGGATCCGCAACTAGTTTAGATAATTATTATGGGATGCCTTTGCTGCAAGACTGCCAAAACTGTAGAATTTGATGTCAATGGAAAGAAAATTAAATCTAAGGACACGTTTAAAACTATATAAGGTAGCAATAGACAATCGAAAAAAAAGACTAAGGTAAAAGATTATCCAAGTTTAGACAAATCTTAAAAATCCATGAAGACTAATTGGATGTGAGAAATTCTACAAAGATGTATGCTTGGCTATATGAAGAAATTGAATTTGGATATATAAAATAGGAAGAAGACTAATTGAATTGAATTGAGTTTCCTATCACAAGTCCTCTCCCTCCTTATTGTTTTGATTTAATTTTTGTTCAAGCTAATACTTAGTTATTTTGAAAGTGAGAATTTGAATTTATACCAAAACACAGTCTTGGCTATGTATTTGAATATGCCTATCGATTATTTGACTAATATCGAAGGTATTTTTGTGATAAATTTTGATTATCATGATAATATCTTTTAAGAGAATGAGAATTTTGAATAAAAAATTTGAAACTTAAAAAGTTTAGTTGTAAAGAAAAAAAATTAAGAAAACATAATGCACTATAACATAATTTAGAGGAATATGAACCACCTTAAAATTGATAAGTACCAATCAAATACACCCAAAAATAATAGAATTGTATATTTTTAGAGATAGAAAGATGAAAAATAATTTTAGAAATGCTATGCCTACAACGTCTTCACAACAAGTTATAGTTGGTAAGTTGTTATCGGTTATAATTTAAACATATCACTATAATTACCTTTTTGTCCACCAATAACAACTAAGAACAACCTGCTACGTATGATTTGTTGTGAAAGGGTTGTAAAATTATTGTCGACATAACATATATCTCAATTTTTAGGGAGAGCAAATTATTTTCAACAAATTTATGAGAAAAAATTATACTTATATCAAAATTACAAAGTAATTATCTATTCTCACATATCACGTGGGTCTGGACTAGTTATTTTAATACTTGACTCAATTAGGTAACACTTATCGACATTGATCATCTATATATATCTAAAAATTGAAGTGTAGTAATTATTATTGCTACACTCCCATTGAGTCACCTGATCCACCACATCATTAGGCTTTTTCATATTTATTTTTTAAAATTAATTTTTTTACAATATTAACGGTCACAATTCGTAGCTCAAACCCAAAAGATATGAAATATGAGATATGAGCCTAATGAACCAAGTACAATGAATTTGTAAAGAGTGGATGAAAGAGCTAGGTTTTGGTGGATTGAACAACGGTTAATAAGGATTTCAAAAGATGAATAAGCACGAAACACACGTAAACCTCAGTAAAATGATTATCCGAGGAGATAGAGTGTGAATTAATCCAATAGTTCTGAAGGTTAATACAGTTCTTAGTGCTACAGTAATTCCTTTTCTCTCTTTTCTCTCTCTCTCTTTCTCTCTCTTATTATGGGAGGTCTTTTACATTATATAGTTCCTTTCAGACCATTCTAATTGTACACTTGTTAATTATCTAAGCCTTTATTTGAGTGCATGTCCTATCAGACATCTTCTTTGGCTCTCTGTGAATGGTGATAGCTGAAACTGCACTGTTCAGGGGTCTTCTCCACATAAATGCGGCCAAAAAAGTTGCTGTAGTGCATTTAATACAGTGGTAGCAGCTTTTCAGTTAGATATTTCTGTGTTCTTATCATCTTTGTACATGCTTGAGATTCATCCTGATCGTTGGAACTACCTGAAAGGTCACCCTAAATTATCCAAATGCATGCTTAACTGACATTCATCGTATTCGAGAAAGAGCTACTCCTTAGACTATATTCCTCCATTCTTTACTTACGTGATTCTCCACTTTGTTGCCTCTCCCAATCATTTACTCCTCCTCGGACATGTCCACGTCCTCGAATAAGGCCCAAGGCCCAATATACAAATTTGGGTTCTTATCCCCACATTAACTATATAAATATATTGGTTTTACAAATTCATTTTAGGTGGTTTTAGGTTTACAAATTCATTTTAGGCGGTTTTAACTTTACATATTCATTTACTTTAATTTTTATGTTATAACTAAATAATAAATTAATGGAAAATCAAAACAAAAGTGTTGTCTACGTATATTCCTTTTAGGCGGTTTTAAATTTAAATATTATTTTTCCTTTTTATCTTCCTTATTTTGGCTCTTCTTATTTCATCATCTTATTATCAATTTGCCACCCGATCTCTTCAATTCTATGCATATTTTTCCCATACAAAAATATGCTCTCTCTCTCTCTCTCTCTCTCAATTTTTTTTTAATTTTTTGTTAGATTTATTATTATTATATTTCTTGCATTTCTACCTTAGATTGATGAATGTTTGTGTTTTTTAGAATTCTACTTTTGATTGCTTATAATTGAAAAATGAAATCAATGAAGAATAAAAAATATTTTTAAAAAATTGTCTGTAAAAAATGTATTCACGGGTCTTTCTTAGTTATTGATGGTAGAAAAGATACAACCCAATAGCCGCCCATAGGAGGATCTCCAACTAGAAGTTTGTACCCTCATTATCCTGTTATTGACTAATTCATATGTGTTCCTCGATGCAAATTTTTTTTTTTTATCATTTTATTTACAACATTAAATACTTTTAATGAATGGTTCTTGTTGTTGATCTAATTTGGAAAAAAAAAAAATCATATTATAATATGTTATATTTTGTGTTGTTATCAAGTGTAGGGACTCAATTTGGAAAAGCTCTTATAAATCAAAAGGAAATTCATCCCATAAGCCCAAACAATACATTTTTAGAGGGTGGGTTCAAGAAATAGGCCCTAACAAACGGACAACGCCCAAAACAAGACTTACACCTGTTGAAGACCAGCACAGAAAATGTTATTCATCAAGGTTTCTCCTCGGCGTCAATCCGAGGATACTACCGAGGTCCCCCTCACCACTGTTCTGTTGGTTCCCCTTATATAGCCCTCTTCTCACCATCTCTTTCTTCCACCTATTGATCATTCATGCGCTTCCTTTCTGACCGTTCATCCCATCAGCTGTGTTATCAGTAATCATGTGATTTGTAGTGGCCAAGGTTGCCCTGTCCAGAAGTCACATCTCCATTAGTGCGGTCAGAGGATTAGGTGAGCGCATTTATTGTGGAGGTGACAACCTGTCCTGGGCTTGTTCCCCCACTTGGTGCTGTCCTCGGTTCATCGAGAACAGGGTCATCCTCGGCGAGGTCCTTACAGCTCAGGCCTTTATACAACGTCCTCAGGCAAATCCCCATCCTCAGCATGGGCCTTGGGCCGGACGTAAAATGGGTCGAGGCTATCAGACTTTCAGGCCCCACATTAGGTTTTAGCTTATTTGAAAAATAACAAAATAGTTTGAACAAGCCAATGAAGAACAGTTACTTCTATTGAAGACAATGGTCTTTGTGCAATTTACTTTCACTATTTAAAGATATTTTGTTTAACAAATTAGTAGTAAATTGTTTTGTATTTTTTATATGTTCTTAGATGCTTGGGTAATTGTTTTAAGTTCACTTTTGTGTTTAAAATTATTTATTTATCTATTTATTTTTCACATATTGGATTAGAAGTTAGATTAGATTATGACAACATTAATACAATACTTCTTCTTTTCTTTTTCTTTTTTTTTTTAAATATTTCTCTACTTTTTTCCCCTTTGGAATTGTTTTTTTTTTTTTTTTTTTTTAATAAGGAAAAATGGTTACAATCTTTTTCTTTTCCCTTTCTTTTTTATTTTAAATTGTAGTTTTGATGATTTTTATTAATTTTTTTCGTTAAGTTTCTCGGTGTTTTTGATTGTATGGTAGAAAAATTGGGTTTGAAAAAGTTTATTTAAAACTAAAAGAATAATTTCCAAATTTTATATACTTTTTTATGATACACAAAATATTATAAGGAAATTTTATTAAAAAATAAATATTTTCACTTACTTACTTTTTGAATTCTTGAGAAAAATTGTATTGTTTTTATTTTGGTACGATAGAAATTAGATTTATTACATTTGTAATTGTCGCTATAATAAATGAAAATATGATTATGAATTACATTATTATTTATTAAATTAGTTCAAATTGAAATATATATATATATATATATATATATTAATGAGAGCACTCTAAAAATATTATCACGCACAACGCACGGGGTCCGCGACTAGTTTTTATAAATTGGGTTATCTATTTATATGTGGGTTATAGTTAGCTCATTTGATAAAATCTCTTGTTGTTGAATAAGACAGTTAAGGTTCAAACCTCTACTTACATGAAAAATCAATTGATTTCTTAGCCTGAATAATGATAATGAAGAGCAAAATAAATAAAATGGGTCAACCCTATGTGAATTTTTAGCATGCCATTAACATAAACTAACAATACCTTTTTAAAGCTTTTTTCTTTTTTATTTGGCTTAGACAACACACTTGTATAAGAGTCTTGTATCTCAACTAGTAAGCACATTCTAGTATTTTTATATGATATCCAGGATTCAAAAAGACACTAAAATGAAGCAAAACTGGACCATTAAGTTGCAAACTAGCTTGGGAAACTATTAGTCATGCCAATTGATTTTTAATTAGTTCAAAAAAATGCCCCAAGTTCCAAGTACATAAAAACATCCCACTTCTTAATGTCTTTGCTACCTAATATCTTCTTTCTTCTTCTTTTTTTTTTTTTTTTTTTTTTTTTTTTTTTTTTTTTTTTTTTTTTNAAATTTTGAAATCAAACTTTTTCTATCATTCAAATATATGTTGCAGTACATACATGAATTGGAAGTTTATGGAATATAAATCCTAACTTCATGCATTACATTTACAGAAACCTAAAGCAAATGATTTTATCAATCCATTCACCAATTAGGTCCATCAATGTTATACTACAAGACAACCACTGAACCATTTGGTTCATATGGTACTTATGCAGGGGTGGAGCTAGAAATTTTCCTTTGGGAGGGAGGAGGAGGGGGAGGGGGGGGGGAGGGGGCGGCCAATACTAAATGATCATATTGATTCACATGATATATATATATATATATATATATAAAAGTAAGAAGAGCTTCTCTTAGATCTTATAGAAGAGATCGAAGACCCAATCATCAAAGCTCTGAAGTTTAGCAAATTCCATGAAACCTTAGGTAGGGAAACCAGTAAACCCGAACCAAGGATTCAGGAACCCAAAGTAGACCTAGAAAAGATCTACAATAGGTTTATATATATATATATATATATACACACACTACTATTTAAGGGGTTGCACCTATTTGGACCGGATTTTTTTTTTTCAAAATACCCATATTTTCCTAGGTTTAAGTGGAGACAAAACTAAAGGATAATTTGGTAAAACTACGTCTTTTAACTCCCACAAAGATCACTCTCTTGGTTAAACATTTTCAATTTTTTTTAATAGAATTTGTTTTCCTTACTCCATGATCTCACTTTTTTTTTTTTTCAAATATCTTCTTATTTATTTTGAATTTAAAAAAAAAAAAAAAAAAAAAAAAAAAAAAAAAACTCCTATTAAAAAAACTATTACTATAACTTCCCATCCATCTCTTAAATTTTAGCAAATTATTAACATATACCTCTCCTTCTCTTTATCTTCGGTTACCACTTTTTTTTTTTTCTTTTTGTGGTAAATATTACCACTCTCTAGGTTAAACATTTTCAATTTTTTTTAATAGAATTTGTTTTCCTTACTCCATGATTTAACTTTTTTTTTTTCAAATATCTTCTTATTTATTTCTAATTTAAAGGGAAAAAAAAATACTCCTATTAAAAAACTATATTACTATAACTTCCCATCCATCTCCTTAAATTTAGCAAATTATTAACATATACCTCTCCTTCTCTTCATCTTCGGTTACCTTTTTTTTTTTTTGTTTTTTTTAAGGGAATTATGTATGGTTAGTTGGTTACTTTAAAGAAAAGAAGCAAACTCTCCTAACAAAATCAAGCAGGTTTTATTATAAAAAAAATAAAAATCAAGCACGTTTTTATTTTAAAAAAAAATCAAACAAACATGAGATCATGGAGTAAAAGGAGAGGATGGCTACCGCATTACCAAAAAAAGTGTGGGGAAAGAAAAGTGAAGTAAAAGGAGTTTCAATGAGATTTGATGGTTGGCAGAAAAATAAATCACGTTTCAAGCACGTTTTGTTATTTTAAAAAAAAAAATCAAGCATTTGTTTTTTTTTTTTTAATCTCAAACAAAAAGAATCAAATTTAAAACAAAGGGATAAACTTCAAACTAAACATTTTTTAACAGTTTCCATCATGCACACCTTTTACTAACTCACGTTCAAATAGTTTACATAACTAACAAGCACCAACACTTCTTCTTGCTATTAAAAAAACACAAACTTCTCTTCCCTCAAACCATTTCCACAACACAAAGTAGATGCTGGTGGTGAATCCTTATCAACATCTCCCTTTGTTTACGTTTATTTATTTTTATCTCTATTTTTACTTAAAATTTTTTGCTTTTTCAACAGGAATCAACGAATCGTATTAGGATTTTCATACCGGTAGACCGATCCTTGGTGTCTTCATCCACTCCATCAATGACTTAGTAGTCGACGATGTTAGAGAGAAGAAGCATTGACATGTTCATGCAAACCTTTCTTTCACACTTCAAAGTGGAGAAGAATCCTTCCCATCAAAAATTAATAGTTTTTCTTCATAGATTTCAAGCCTAAAATAGGCATTCTTAATAAATACTAGCCTTTGAGCACGTGCTCAGAGGCTCTTCTATTTTTTGGGTAAGGGTTAATTTAAAGCATTTATTATACTTCAAGATTACTATATTTTCCAATCACAAAAAAAAAAAAAAAAAAAAAAAAAAAAAAAAAAAAACTAGGGGTGTGATGAGTATTATGTGTGGTGAAATAATTTTTCATCACATCCCTAGGTTTTTTTTTTTCTAATTGGAAAATGTAGTAATCCAAAGTATAATAAATACTCTAAATTAACCCTTACCCAAAAAATAGAAGAGCCTCTGAGCATGTGTGTGAGCGCGTGCTCAAAGGCTAGTAATATATATATATATATATACACTAGCCGATAACAACTTACCAACTATAACATTTTATGAAAACGTTGTAGACGTAGCATTTCTAAATAAAAAAAAATCTAAAATTATTTTTCATCTTTCTATCTCAAAAAAAATATCATTCTATTATTTTTGGGTGTATTTGATTGATATTTATCAATTTTAAGGTGGTTCATATTCCTCTAATTTATGTTATAATGCGTTATGTATTCCTAATTTTTTTTCTTTACAGCTAAACTTTTTAAGTTTCAAATATTTTATTCAAAATTCTCATTCTCTTAAAAGATATTATCATGATAATCAAAACTCATCACAAAAATACCTTTGATATTAGTCAAATAACCGATAGGCACATTCAAAATACATAGCCAAGATTGTGTTTTGATATAAATTCAAATTCTCACTTTCAAAATAACTAAGTATTAGCTTAAACAAAAATTAAATCAAAACAATAAGAAGGAGAGAGAGGACTTGTGATAGGAAACTCAATTCAATTCAATTGGTCTTCTTCATATTTTATATATCAAAATTCAATTTCTTCATATAGCCAAGCATACATCTTTGTGGAATTTCTCACATCCAATTGGTCTTCATGGATTTTGAGGCGTTGTCCAAACTTGGATAATCTTTTACCCTAGTCTTTTTTTCGGTTATTTATTACTGCCTTGTATAGTTTTAAACATGCCCCTTGATTTAATTTTTTTTCCCATTGACATCAAATTCTACAGTTTTGGCAAAGTTTTACAGCAAAGGCATCCCATAATAATTATCTAAATTTGTTACCATTCAAAACCAAAAAGAGTAACATATCTTGTACTAAGTTATGCATCTACATTCATGCCACAACTAATATGTACATACAACAAAATTGATTATGCTACGCATATGCAAAGAGAAATATTTATCCATAATGGTGAATACATCACACAAATACACATAAGAGGTATTGTTCAGTAGAAAAAAATTCATCCATGATTAATGACTGTTAACGATTAATGACTAAGCCCAATTGCTTAGTGAGTTAGACTAATGTATTTTTGTCAATGTATTTAGCTTTGTTGCATGGCCCAAGCCCATGCGAATGGTTGGGGAATTGAGTAGGAACGGTTTTGGCGGGTGTGGGTTAGTTCCCATTAGACGTTTTACATAGGCCTAGCCTATACGTACCGCAAAGTGGGCTAGGGATGCTAGGGGCATCTAGGGCCCATGAAGGAGGTCCAATGCCAAAAATTTTCACCCCAGATTTGACTCCATGCTCTGTGTGACTGTGCCCCTAATTTTCAGCCCAGCTCCATTTTCCCAAACCAAGGCAGCTGACTCTAAGAAAAAGGTTGAGCAGCCTAGCCCACTCAGCCACCCAAATGTAGTCTTCCAAGGCCTACAAAGACCAGAGACAGTAGCAATAAAGAGAAAACAACTTTGTTTCCAAAATCATGCAAAAAGCAACCAAACCTTTCCCTAAGCATAAAACATAATACACCAAGTCATAGAAATAGCATCTGAAAGGTCCAAGGCCTTCCTCCCACCTAAAAACTGGTCACAAGCATCCCCTAGAGCTTGATATAAATATGCATCACTAGCCCATAAGAGGAGCAACGTTTTTCCCTACAAAAAACCCCAAACTTTGACACAAAAGCTTAGTAAGCTACCTAGTGTATGGGCGATTTGAAAGCCTAGGGGTAAAATATTGATATAGGGGAACTCTCCCTCTCTTGCTCGAGATCTCTTTCAATTTCTTCCTCTGTGTGATTGCGGGCTGAAATTTCTGACTTATGAATATATAATTTCTGCACTTTCTTGTGTTTTCATTTTTGTGTTGGTTTCTTTTTCCATAAAGCACCATTAGCCTTTGTGTACCTCACATTGCGAATTTTGGGCTTGGCTCTCCAAATAACTAACGAATTTAACGAACCCAAAGGGAGTTTTGGGCTCATTTATGCAATCTCAGCCTTTGTCGCAAAACGTCCTCGACATTTTGGTGACTCTGCTAGGGAGTCAAGCAACTAAGGAAGGAGAAACCATGCCTCCTAAGTCAAAAAACCAATGTACATCCCACGCCATTGCTCCATCTCAAGGGGCAGCCGCTGATGCTTCCTCTTTGAGGGAAGTACGTCTTGAGAAGGAGGTTGAACAAGCCCCTCAGCAAATGAAGGAACTATTTGAAATGATGCGAGGCATGCAGCAAAACCAGGATAACCTTGCTCAGGCTATCTAGTGCATTGAAGAATCCAACAAGGCTCGTGATAAAGAAAATCCACGGCGAGAGGAGCTCATGCTTGAAAAATGTCAAAATGAGAAGGTGGCGGACAATAGCAAGAAAACGAGGCAAGACAAAGCCAACGATGATC
The DNA here is from genome assembly GCF_002906115.3 of Quercus suber. Lineage (NCBI taxonomy): Eukaryota > Viridiplantae > Streptophyta > Magnoliopsida > Fagales > Fagaceae > Quercus > Quercus suber. The sequence goes on from NW_027069549.1 coordinate 583,556, forward strand.
TTGATGCTAATAATGATTCTCAATATGTCACGCTTGCCGACGTAGCAAAGCTCATTGAGAAGGAACAAGCAAAAATCTCCAAAGTGCCAAGGTAGTTCGTCCGCCAACCTCCTTACCCATCTGAGCTATTACACAGACCATATCCCAAAAATTATGAAGTTCCCACATTTTCACTCTATGATGGACGACGAGGAAATGCTCTTGAGCATGTAAGCAAGTTCATAGATACTATGGGCCCATATGCTAGTGATTCAGAGTTATGCCTTCGCGAGTTTTCCAAGTCGCTTTCTGACAAGGCTTATCGATCGAGTCATGGGAGGACATGGTGGAGTGCTTCTGCAGGAAGTATTACCAAGAGCAAGAGGAGGTTACGTTGATTGGTTGGCACAACACTAGGCAAAGGACCGATGAAGATTTACTTGATTACATACGGCGATTCCGAGATAAAGCCCTCGAATGCCATGTGAAGTATGAGGAGCTTGAATTGGTTGAAATTTAAATTGATAATATGTTTTCTGAGTACAAAATTCACCTTAAGAATTTGGAGATCAAGCAATTTGCTCTGTTGCTCCAAAAGGCCCGTAAAACCGCAGCATCTTGGAAGATGAACGAGAGAACTTGGAAAATAAGTGAGCAGTCAAAGACTGATAAGAGGAATGCTCCCCAAGTGCTCTTGGTGGCTGCCAATAAGCCTGCTAGTAAGAAACCCGAGAAAGGCTGGGCAGTTGAAGAATATCCACCCATATCTTGCACGTCAGAGGAATTGAGTGTCATCCTTGATCGGTGGATTGCAGATAGAGTGGTAAAACTATACAAGATTGATAGAGAGCCAACCGAGGAAGACAAGAAACATTCACGTTTCTGTCGCTACCACAGATATGTTCATTACCCAACTTTGGAATGTCGCTACATACGAAGGATGTTTCATGAGAAATTGGCAGACGACACCCTCGAAGTAGGCCGTGGCACTCAAGGTGTACAAAGAAATCCTTTGCCTCAGCTGTTGGTTAAATTTGGTTTTGTATCTCATACAAAACACACAGCGGAGGCAACAAACAAAGATCTATTTCATTCATGATTGATAACTTGCACTATATAAATTTCAGAATTTAAGAACAAGATAGTGTACCTTGGTGTGGTGAAATTCAAAACAAAAGATTATAAGTACTTGAGAACACTTTTAATCTTCACTCCAATTCCACTTTATGCCCAAGAAGTGTGGTCTCTCAATCAGTTTCCAAGGGAGAATAATTGAGTGACTTCACTCGCACATACACACCACTTCACAATGGTGTCTCTCTTTTTTCTCTAATATATATAAAAAAAATTCTGTATGTTTCTCCCTTTTATAAATAACTGATTATCTAATTAGGCTGGCTTATTGGGCCTTTCCAATTGGGCTTTAGTGTGTGGCTTGGAGTGAGACCAAAAGGGGCCAATAAGACACTAGCTCCAATGGGCCTTGGGCTTTTCTGTCAACTCTTGACAAGTTCAAAGTTACCATTAATTATATTTAATACCACTATATAAATATAATTGCACTCTAGGCCTTATTAATTAATTATATTCCAAGACTTTATTATACATGTAACCCCTTCATAAAATATTTGTAGTAATATAAAATTATGAATGTAAACTGCCACTTTGTAAATTACTACATCTTAATCCTTGAGTACCCGATTTAATCCTTTTAAGTTATTCATTATATAACTATGAAATCCAATTTCATAAATATATACTTTAGTAATTTCTTACCAAAGTGGTTAGGCCTAACTCTCTGAATAACTGAATCCATTAAACTTATCTCAAGGGAATATTTTATATCTCCTTTAAGAGACTATGAATTCCAACTTGAAAATATTTGTTCCATCAACACTAAATGTGGCTGCCCAACATACTGAGGTTTTGACCGTTACTTTAGATCTCACTCCTGATATATCAAAGCAACCTACACTTTATGATCAGATCCATTATTCTCTCAAGATTAAGAGTTCATACAAATATAAGTCGTGAGATNAGCTGACTCTAGAAAAAGGTTGAGCAGCCTAGCCCACTCAGCCACCCAAATGTAGCCTTCCAAATACTATGCATCTCATGGACTAAATGATAATGTCCGAATATTCATGTTACCATTATTTTAGGTAATAATAAAACAACTTTATTAATTACAATATTAAGTCATACATCATGTCATACATAATGTCATACATAATATCATACATAGCATTATATAATAGGATTTAAGGGCACTAATCCCAACATCAGCATGACAGGGGAAAGGGGATAGTTGCTGTGGTCATACATGCTGGTGACGAAGAAGAAGATCCCATGATATCTGCGACACTTACTCCAGCCGCTATTAAAACATTACAAAGAAGTTTCGCGTTTCATTCGCTGTTCAACCAATTAGGATTAACACCCGAGGCTAGAACGGCAACAACAGAAGCTATAGTCGGTATTGCTTCCTCATCCAGATCCCATTGTTTTACAGCAAAAGCTCACACAAGTCGAGCCTTTCTAGAGATGACCAACGCAGTCACCTTTATTGATGAAGACATGGAAGTCCAATACCCTGATCACAAGAGGCCATTATATGTCCCAGCAATGATAAATGAAGTTCATGTGAGGAAAGCCCTCGTAGACACTAGCTTATCCCTTAATATTCTTCCATTAAGTACTCTTGTTACAGTAGGCATTTCCCAAAAAAAAAAATACAAGGATTGCCAATGGAGATTACCGGATTCGGGGGAGGATGCAAGCATACTATTGGACATATTCAGTTAGTACTAAAGGTCAGACCACTCATGGGGCTCACCAGGTTCCACGTTCTCGATTCTTCTGTGTCCTACCATGTGTTATTAGGAAGGCCATGGCTGCACAAGCACAAACTCATATCGTCTACTTACCATCAATGTGTAAAGGGACACTTAAATGGAAAACCGATTCGCATCCCAGCCAATCCTACTCCTTTCGACCAATCAGAGGCTCACTATCTAAAAGCGGCATTTTATGATCAATTGATCATGAATGGAGGGGACGCAATTGCGAAGCCCGTGGGCACCCCTTTGCCTAGTTGGGAGGATATTAAAGGGGGGGTCTAAAGTGGACTTCCGAGATCTCCTTGAAAGGAAGAAGAAATGAAAAAAGTGAAAAGAGACGACACATGATGCTCCAAGATGTGAGAAGTTTCAACTGCCTGATGGGTGCACCGTTTATCGCTTATGAAAGCATGCGGGGCCTGCATGCGCCAAGCAAAAGCGCCCCGAACTGATAAAGGGGGGTTGTCTTACCTCCTACTGTCTGTTAGAAGAAGCACTTGATTCGACTAAAAAAGAAGCGGTATCGCAAAAAGTGTTAACCCCGCCTAAGCTATCGCCAAACAATGATGAACTTGAAATAATCAATTTAAGCGACGATCATAATATAGAGCTGTTTATCTCCAAAAATCCTTTGCTCATGCCATCAAAGAAAAAGGAATTAATGTCTTTGCTTAAAGAATATCGTGATGTGTTCGCATGGCAATATGAAGAAATGTCGAGTCTAGATCCCGAAATGGTGGCTCATGCTCTTAGTATTAAACCGGGGGCTAAACTAGTGGTGCAACCAAGGAGGACTTTCCATCCCGACATCGAAGCTCAAATTGTTCAAGAGGTTAAGAAGTTGTTAGCGTCGAGGTTTATCAAGCCTATTGAACACCCATAGTGGCTCTTAAACATAGTTCCCATGAAGAAAAAGAATGAAAAGATAAGATGTTGTGTCGACTTTCGAGACCTGAACAAGGTCTGTCCAAAGGACGAGTTTCCTCTCCCTAACATGGACCTGCTTATTGACTCGGCCGCTGGTCATGACATGTTCTCCTTTATGGATGGTTTTAGCGAATACAATCAAAATCAAAATGGCACGGAGAGTCACAGCAAAGACCGCATTCCGTACTCCTATTGGAAATTTCTACTACACCGTGATGCCATTTGGGCTTAAGAATGTGGGTGCCATGTATCAAAGAGCTATGACTGCTATCTTCCACGATATGATGCATTGGGAACTCGAGGACTATGTCAACAATATAGTCGTAAAGTCTAAAACTAGAGCGAGTCATACAAGAACCCTCAAGAAAGTCATTGAGAGGTGTCGTCGTTACAAACTACGCATGAATCCTTTGAAATGCGCATTTAGGGTGACAGCTAGAAAATTTCTAGGATTCCTTGTTCATCAAAAGGGAATCGATGTGGACCCTTTGAAAGTGAAAGCCATAGTCACAATGAAACCCCCAACATTAGTCAAAGAGTTAAAGTCCTTCATAGGAAAGCTCTCTTATATTCGGAGATTCATACCAGGTTTAGCGGCAACGATCGCCCCATTCACCTCATTATTGAAGAAAGGTGTGGAGTTTCAATGGAGCAATAAATATCAGTTAGCTTTTCACAAATTGCAAGAGATGATGACGAGCCTACCTACTGTTAGGTCACCAATGCCAAGCATACCATTGCGGCTGTATCTTGCCCCAAATGACAAGGCTGTTGGGGCTCTAATCACGCAAGAAGGTGAAGATGGTACTGAACAGCCCATATACTACGTGAGTAGAGCCCTTAGAGACGCAGAAATGCATTACCCAAGAGCTGAACGCGCTTGTCTATCCTTGATATATGCGGCGCAAAAACTGCAACATTATCTCTTAGCCCACACGGTGCACTTAATGACGAAGTCCAATCTGATAAGGATGCTCTTGCAAAGGCCCGTTCTCTTGGGTAGGCTAGCACAATGGTTGCTCCAACTCTCCTAGTATGATATAGTGTTTGTCATGCTAAGGGTAGTTAAGGGTCAAGCAATAGCGAAACTTCTAGCCCAATTCCCCGGAGAAGACATCTCACAAATCACAGATGAAGTGCCTGGAGAAGTCGCAGAGGTAGCATGTCTAGAGGAGAATAAATGTCTGTGAGAGATGACATTTGATGGATCTTCCATTTCCACCGGCAGGAAAGCTGGTATTGTCCTAGCTTGGGGAAAACGAAGTCATATCCATGTCTTTCAAGTTAGACTTTCTTTGCTCTAATAATGCAGCAGAATATGAAGCATATCTTACTAGCCTAGTAATAGCACGAGAAATGAGAACTGTTAGATTCTAAAGATTTAGGAATTTATGTATTTAGAACTCTAATGTGTAATGTTGGCAAATCATGATCTAAACAATATATTTAGTCCTGTTTAGGCTTGCTCAAAGTTGTGTAACTCATGTAAAGTTAGAATCGAGAGGCTGCAGATGCATTGGTGCATTTTGGCCTAACTCGATCGATCAAAAGTTAGACTCGATCGATTGAAAGTCAACCAAAATATTTTTTTTTTGCAGAATTTCCAACTTAGCCCTATCTCATTAAACGTTTTAGATTTTCTGTTTTTGCCCTAGGTATATAAGGCAAAACCCTAGCCACGTTTTTGAGAGTTGCTTTGGTTGTATTGTTGCTCATATTTTGCTGTTTGTGTGAATCTCTTGTGAGATCCTTGAGGAGTTTTCCTTCACATAAACTTAGGATTTTCAAGGTAGAGATTATATCAACATCTTGATGATCAACTCATTTGCTGCCATTGGAGCTTAAAGAAAAACAAGCAGGAGTGTTTGTATCTTGTGGAGAATCCAAGAAAGAAGGAGTCCCTGAATTCGGAGCTTGCACGTGGTCGTGTTAGTAAGTTCTACTAGTGGGTAGTATTAGGAAGTCAAGCGGGGAGCTTGTAAGTCCTTTTGTATAAACTTTGATTCTTTCATATAGTGGATTCAAGTTTACCTTGAGGATAGCTAGGTTAAATCCTCCCTAGGTTTTTGCCGTGTGATTTCTTGGGTCATCATATCATTGTGTCATTTTTTTTTCACTGCTTTATATTCTTGATATGATTGTTTAATTGTGATAACCTAGATTTGCATAATTTGACTAAGTTAATCATTTGGCTAATTAACTAGGCTAATTTGGTTGGGTTAAGGGTTCTAAAACCATTCAAGTGGTATCAGAGCAGGTAGCTCTCTTGTTGTAGATCTTTTTATCTTTGAGCTGGTCCTTGACCCCTGTTGTCATGGAACACGGACACTCTCTGGTTATTCCTCCTCACTTTTATGGAAATAACTATGCTTATTAGAAAGTAAGGAAGAAAACATTCTTGAAATCTATTGATGAGAGGGTTTGGAATTCCGTTGAGTACGGATGGGAGAAGCCCACTACTCCTGTGAGTGAGTGGCAAACTTCTCAAAAAGAAGCAGCTGGTTTCAATAACAAAACTATAAATGTCATCTTTAATGTTGTTTCTATGGAGGAATTTAAGAGAATCTCAAATGTTGAGGTTGCTCACACTGCTTGGAAAATCCTCCAGACTGTGCATGAAGGCACAAAGGCAGTTAAGATTAATAAACTGCAGCAATTAATTTCTAGATTTGAAAGCATTAGGATGTCTGATGATGAATCTTTTGATGAATTCTATGCTAAATTGAATGATATTGTTAATTCTGCTTTTAATTTGGGTGAAATCTATGATCAACCTAAAATTGTTAAGAAGATTCTTAGATCCTTGACTGAGGACTTTAAGCCCAAAGTGACTGCCATTACTACCCAAAGCTAACAAATCCAAATCAATGGCTCTTAAGTCAGTTGATGATGTTGAGGTTGGTGGATTTGATGATGAGCTCTCTACTACAGAGATTGCGTACCTTGCCAAGAACTTTAGAAACTTTCTTAGGAATAACAACAGAAAGGCGAGAGGTACAAATACTACTGAACCTAGAAACTTTAGGAAGAATGATCCCACTAAGGTTAATAACTTTGAAAAACCTAGAGAAAAAGTTAGTCAATCTTCAAATAATTCTTTGGGTTCTCAGTGTTTTGGATGTCAAGGGTATGATCATGTTAAATCAAAATGTCCTACATTCTTAAGGTCTAAAGGTAAAGTTATGGCTGTAACCCTTAGTGATAATGAGGTTTCTGATGATGAGTCTGGATGTGACGAGGATGAAAACTTCATTGCTTTCACTGCTATTGCTGTAGTCAATGAAAGTGTGTCTGTTGAAGAGAACCCTTTTGATGGGGAACTCTCTGAGAATGTAGATCTTCAAGAGGCCTATAATAAACTTTGCAAAGTTGCTGCAAAGGATGCTATGAATGTTGAACTTGGCCTGAAGAAAATTGAATATCTTGAGCTTGATAAGAAGAATTTGCTTGTTAAATTATTTGATGCTAATAATCTTTTGAACCATGTGAAATCTGAGAACATGCTCTTGCTTGATAAAGTTAAAACTTTGGAACATGATTTATCTATTACTAGATCTGCTAGTTCTAAACTTGATCAAATGTTGAATGTTCAAAAGGCTCATTCTGACAAATCTGGATTAGGTTTTGTCGAAAGCATCTTTGTGTCTACACCTAATTTTACGAACTTTGTTCCTTCATCTTCTTTTGAACCTTCCATGAGTGAGGTTGTGAGTGAAACTGTCAAACCCCCTGTAAGTGAGGTTATCAAACCTATAGAAGTTTCACTTCCTAGGAAGATTAGGGTTGATCAGAGAGAGTCTAAACCTAAAGAGTCTACCCTTTCTAAGGACAAGATGCATGGTAAATCTGCTTGGGTTTGTTATTTTTGTGGAAAGTCTGGACACATTCATCCTAACTGTTACAAGCTTCAAGCTGCTAAGAGAGCAAACAAACCAAAAATGCATGTACCTCAAGAACAAGATCCTATAGCACTCATTGGTGAATTGGTAAAGGCTTTAAACCACTATTCCAATCCTGGAGTTGGAAATCACTCGAACGTGGATAGGAACTCCAATGCTCGTGTTGCATCTAATAGGTTTTGAACACAAAAGACTCGATCTAATTGAGTCTTTCTGACATGGTCCTTGTGCTTCATTGCTCTTCTCTTTTGTGACCACTGTTCTTTGTTTTAGTGTTGTTTTTGTTTCTAGGACTTGCATTGCATAACATTCATGCATTTCATTCTAAGATTTTCTTTGTTTTCTCTTTTTTAAATAAATAAATAAATAAAAATAAAAAAGGAGAAAAGCAAATTGTGTTTGGCATTATTTTTTCTTGGTTTTTGTAAACAAGGTTGGTCAATTTATTTACACATAACATATCTTTGTACCTTGTTTAGTTTTGATGAGCTTATATATTGCACTTGACTAGTTGAAGCTTTGTAGTGCATGTTGTGTAGGAAAGATGTTTATGGTATTTATCACTTTGTCTTAATCTTGAAGTCACATGTTATTTGACTGTCGGACTTGATCTTTTTTAGAAATGCATAAATAACCATCTCACCACTGTTCACTAGCCAATCATGAACACTTTAGTGTATATCATAAGATTTTGTGATCGAGAAAATATAGCACATGCACAAAAAGAACATAAGATGTAGCCTCGGTTTAATTGCTTAATGCTTAAAATTGGTGTGTACTATTATGCTTGATGCCAAATCACATAATTAAAATTGGTGTGTATATTGTGAGGCAAAATTCAAGAAACTTATATGATTGCAAGCTTATGTTCTAGGAGATGTGGGAGTTATATAATGTAACTCTTTAGGTGATAGTCTCTTTTAAATTCTATGTGATGAATTTTGTATTGTGATTGATTGCTATTCACATATCACCTCACATGTATCTCAAGTTTTTGCTAGTTACACACACTATACAAGTTACTCTTTGCTAAACACTGTACATGTTATTGTGTGTGCTTTTGGTCTGACCAACCAAGTTTGAAAATACCTTAAGTATTATGCAAAATATTTTTTTTTTTCTTGAGAATGTAAAAGAAGAATGGCTGAAATTTTCTTTGAAAAATTGGGGTTAAAACTTGGGTTTTTGAAAAAGCATTTCATCTCATACTCTTGCATTTTGTTTCATCAATTTTAATGCTTTGAGGAGTTGTGCCCAAAATGTGGTTGTTGTTTTTCAAAACTGTGTTTTTTCTCAAAAATTTTGTGAGCCTCTGCCTGTTTCGATCGATCCATTCTGTTTTTCGATCGATCGAAAATTATTTAAAATCCTTTTAGAAGTCTCGGGTTGATTCGATCGATCAAATGTAATTTTCAATCAATCGAATATCGCGAATCAGGTTTTTTTTTAAAACACTGTTCTTGACTTGTTCAAAACACTTTTCAACTCAGCAAGGCTAAAGCTTCTATTTTTTGTCATTTTGCTCCGAATCTTTTGCAAGGTTTTTGTCTTCTAAAGCCAGTATGTCCATTTTACCCCTCCTTTTTCTTTTATTTTCATGTCTCATGCATTTTTCATGCATTATTCATTCCAATTTTCGGACCTAGTTCTTTTTGGGGCTTTTGTTGATTCAAGTTTTTTTAAGTGAAATTGATCATTGGGTTTTTGTTGGGACATGATATAAACATGATATTGACGGTTTAATTTGATCAATTCTGTGTTTTATGAAAAATTGAAAAATCTAGGGCTTGTATTTGATCCGAATTGGGGATTTGTTTCAATTGGGTTCAATTGATAAAATTGGCTTGTTGATTTAATGTAATTGATCATTATTATCTGTCCTCTAACTTGTGTGATGATCAATTGGTCAATTTTTTATAAAATCGAACAAGTGGTTTTCAATTTTGGGGTTTTTTTTCCTTTAGAAACTCTGTGCTTGAGCCAATTTTGTGAAATTGAACTTAATTTGAACTTTGTTTACTGCATTAGAACATGCATCATGAAACTGTAATTGTTCATGCATCATATAGATTTTTGTTCTATATTTTTTTGTGCTAACTTGCAGTCTGCCCTTGATTTGTGTTTCTTTTGTGTTCTTTTGATTTTATCTTTGTGTCTCTGTCCTTTCCTTTGCATCATGCCTAGGAAGACTAGAGCTCGTAGGTCTGTTCCCTCACCTTCTCCTCCCCCACCTTCTTTTGACCGTGAGAAGTTTCTGAGTGAGAAAGACTAAGAGATTTTTGATACTCTGAACCTTAGGCGTAAGATTTGGTCTGAGCGTTCTATAGTCTTAGATGAGCTTGATTCTACCATTAGGGCAAATTTTAAGTGTCGAGGCTGGTTACCTTTGTTGGATATTTCTGATTCTCCTCCTCCAGCTACCTTGATTAAAGAGTTCTTTTCGAACATCTCTATCTGCGTCTATGATTCCAACACTTTGGTAAAGAGTTGGATACGAGGCGTAGAGTACACCATTACTCCTACTATAGCAGTTGATGCACTAGGGATACCTTTGGTCCTGCACCCTGTCTATCCTTATGATGAGTCTCCTATTTTGAGTGATGTCATGTCATACATTACTAGGTCTTTTATCCAGCGAGGTTTTGATCCTAGGATCACCACTGCTGAGTTATCTGAGTTGCACTATCTCTTTTTTAGGATAGCATGTCATTCTATATAGCCTATTTCTCATCTTCACACCATTCTTCTCAAGCGGTGTGTCATTTTCCTCTCATGCTCTTGTTCATCCTATCTTTATTCATAGGATTTTGCTTTATCTTGGTCTAGATGATTTCCCTTCCTATGAGCCCGTTCATGTTATTGCTCCCATAGGTCCGTCTTTTCTTAGACAAAAGGGCCGCTCATCTTTGAGTTGGCTCTAAACACCCTAGGTTTGAGCCCTCTGGTACCGTACCTCCTCCTTCTTCTTCTACAGGTCCTACTGGTGAGGATGTTCCTGATCCTGTTGGTGATGTTGCTGCTGCTGATGTTCCTCCACCTCCTTCGGATGACTTCGATATACGTCGTACCTTGGAGACTACCATGACCGTTCAGGCGGCTCATAGTCAGATTTTGGTGGACTTGCTTGATGAGATACCTGCTTTGCGAGCCGACTTGGCACATCTTTGTTCACCCTCATCACCTCCTTTTGATGATGGCATGTAATTGTCCTTTGGCATTCCGTCACAAAAAGGGGGAGTAGAGTTTTGACACCTGTAGAGGAGTTTTTGTAGTTAGGGGGAGTTTTTCTTTTGTTTTGTGGAGCTAGTGGAGATATTAGATTGTATCTAGGTGCTTCACTATGTATATCATCTTTTTTTTTTGGGCTATTCATGATAGGGGGAGTTACATTGTTTTTGATATACATTGATTCTTGTTCTTGTGTTCACTGCTTATTGATTTATATTTATGAGTTATTCATTGATATATGTCTTTATTATGTGTTGTGTGAAACATACAAGAATGCTTTATTTTTGTTGTATCTAACTTAAAGGGAAAGTTAGTTTACATATCTATTGTTTACTGTTTTTCTGTCACACATGTGTTTATGCGTTTGTTGAGTGTTTCAAGAATATACAAGTTGATTCAATTGAGCTACTGTCTACACTTGCAACTGATGGATAGTAGTTAGGATTGAATTTGTGTTTATGAGCATTATTGTTGTAAAGGGCTTTTATTTGTAAACTTTGAACTTTTAATTTGTGTTTTGTCACGGATTGCCAAAAGGGGAGTTTGTTAGGTTCTAAAGATTTAGGAATTTATGTATTTAGAACTCTAATGTGTAATGTTGGCAAACCATGATCAAAATAGTATGTTTAGTCTTGTTTAGGCTTGCTCAAAGTTGTGTAATTCATGTAAAGTTGGAATCGAGAGGCTGCAGATGCATTGGTGCATTTCGGCCTGGCTTGATCAATCGAAAGTCAGCCAGAATGTTTTTTCTGCAAAATTTTCAACTCAGCCCTATCTCATTAAACATTTTGGGTTTTCTATTTTTGCCCTAGGTATATAAGGCAAAACCCTAGCCATGTTTTTGAGAGTTGCTCTGGTTGTATTGTTGCTCATATTTTACTGTTTGTGTGAATCCCTTGTTAGATCCTTGAGGAGCTTTCCTTCACATAAACTTAGGGTTTTCAAGGTAGAGATTATATCAACATCTTGATGATCAACTCAGTTGTTGCCATTGGAGCTTAAAGAAAAACAAGAGGGAGTGCTTGTATCTTGTGGAGAATCCAAGAAAGAAGGAGTCCGTGGATTTGGAGCTTGCACGTGATGATGTCAGTAAGTTCTACTGATGGGTAGCATTAGGAAGTCAAGTGGGGAGCTTGTAAGTCCTTTTGTATGAACTTCGTTTCTTTCATATAGTGGATTCAAGTTTACCTTGAGGATAGTTAGGTTAAATCCTCCCCAAGTTTTTACCGTGTGGCTTCCTAGGTCATCATATCATTGTGTCATTTATTTTTCCGCTGCTTTATATTCTTGATATGATTGTTTGATTGTGATAATCTAAATTTGCATAATTTGACTAAGTTAATCACTTGGCTAATTAACTAGGCTAATCTGGTTGGGTTAAAGGGTCTAAAACCGTTCAAGAACCAAGAGGCTTAAGGTGCAAGGAGACTCAAATCTTGTGGTAAGTTAAGCGAGGGGTGATTTCTCTCTAAAAGATCCCTCACTAGACCTTTATCGAGCAATGGCTCAGAGGTTGGAAGATCACTTTGATGAGCTTACCATAGAACACACGCAAAGATTGGACAACCGCCATGCCGATGCCTTATCCACACTTGGGTCCAAAATCATGTTTGAAGGGGAAAAGCACCAAAGTTACCATTCTCAAAAGAAGCATCCCCATCACACTACTCTTGCAAGAGGAGTTTAAAAATGGGACCACAGGAGCTGAAGATTGGCGAGTACCTTTGAGAGATGCCTTATTGGAACAGGGAATAGAAATTGATGCCAAATAGCTCCAAGACTATACGCTTGTTGCTGGCGAGCTTTATCGGAGGCTACCTGGAGGAGTGTTAGCAAGGTGTGTAAATTTATAAGAAGCAGTGAAGAGGTTGAGCGAAGTCCATGAGAGGCCCTGCTGCGCCGAGAACGAAATCCCCCTCTATCAATGCCTCCAACGCTTAGGTTATTTTTGGCCTAATATGAAGACCCAAGCAAGCAAAGTGCAAAGCCACTGCCCAACATGCTAACATGTGTTCGATAGGGCAGAATCATCTTCTATCTTCCAAACGACTAATTGGAGAACATCATTTCTAGAATTCATCTTGGAAGGAGTCCTACCTACTAACAAGAAGGAGGCTTATTACCTCAAGAAGCTAGCCAAGCGCTATTTTGCTAAAGGAGGAATTTTGTTTCGTAAAGGATACAACGGTGAGCCACTGAGATGTTTGGGCCTCGCAGAATCGCAGGCCGTAATAAGAGAAGTACACGGTGGAGAGGGTGGAGAGCATCAAGGAGGAAAGAAAGTTCACCAACGACTCTTATCTGCGGGGTATTATTGGCCTTCGATGAAGAGGGACACCACTGAGTTTGTTAAATGTTGCCACACTTGTCAAGCGCATGCAAACCTCATCCATACCCATCCCATGAGCTTGCAAGACATGAGCACAACATGGCCTTTCCACACCTGGGGGCTTGATCTTATCAGCCCCATCCATCCACCATCGAATGTCTACATTTGGATCCTTGTCGCCACTGAATATTTTACGAAGTGGGTGGAAGCTATTCTGCTCAAGAGAGTGACAAGGCTAGTTGTGGCCAATTTCATCAAAGCACACATTTTCTACCGTTTTGGGATTCCATACAAGATTGTGAGCGACAATGGTACTCCATTCATAAACAAAGATGTTCGAGCAATCACCGAGTATTACAAAATCAAGCATCGAGGTCGACCCCTTACTACCCTCAAGGGAATGGACAAGCGGTGGCAATCAATAGGGTCTTATTGGGAATTCTTAGTAAGATGGTGTTTGACTATGCTGAAGGTTGGAATATGCATCTTCTCGACACACTTTGGGCCTATAGAAGCTCTACTAAAACGGCCACTGGCTTTTCGCCATTTTCTTTGGTATACGGCACTGAAACCATCTCACCTGTGGAGTTGATGGTGCCAACAGCTCGCACATTACAGGGGCAAGAGCTTGAAACAGATGTGAATATGTGTGCCGAGGCGCGGATGGTGGACTTGGAAACAATGGATGAAATGTGCGACATCGCATGCGAGAAGGTACGACGATACCAGCAACGAATAAGTAGCATGTACTAGTAGAATGTGCAAGAACGGATCTTCGTGGAAGGCCAACTCATTCTTAGGATAGCAGATTATGTGAGAAGAAAAGTAATGACCCCTTCCAAATTTGCACCAAATTGGGAAGGCCCATATGTTGTGAAGGAGGCTTATGAAAGCGAGTATTATTGCCTTTGTAGCATGAACGAGTCTGCCACAACAGATCCCATCAATGGCAAGTGGCTCAAGCTTTATCACGCTTAGTGAAGTCAAGAAGTGCTAGTTTGATTTGGAAACGTAGGTATCATGCATTGCTTGTTTTTTTTTTTTTTTTTTTTTTTTTTTTTTTACTTTAAGGCGAAAAACACCAACTCACTTTTGAGGTTGGGTGTCATCCGCCATGTGATTTGCATTTTAGCTTTTTACCTTGCGTTTTTCTTGTGGGAAACATGATGTATGAGTGTAATGAATCACTGAGGATGCCTACTTTTCTTTTCTTTTTCTTTTTTTAAATGGCATCATTACATTCTTGTTTCACTTTTTCCCTTTTCTGGTATGTATATATATATATATATATATGCACATGTAAGCGCTCATGCCTCAAAAGAACATAAATCACTTTGTTCAAGCAACATACGAATTCATAAGTGAACTCATGAAAACATGATCAAGGCAAAACCCCTACATGCGAGACTACTATGCTCTCAAGAAGGTAAGGGAAGCTAGGTGGGCACCACTTCGACGACAAGCCTTACAAAACGGTAAGGAAGTCAATGCAGTAATGACACGAATAAATCCTCATTCGCAAGAGGAAGCCTGACATCCACTCAAAGGTACACCTTACAAAATAGTAAGGGGACCAACAAAAAAAAAAAAAAAGAGGGAAGGGCGGTGACGCAAGTTCATATTTGAAACCTGGTAAAACAGCAAGTGGGCTTATGAATCAAAAGCTAGCGTCAAACGCTATAAATTAACACATATTAAGCAATGGCTAATTGCTATTGCAACAGAGATACTGAGTGCGAAGATACAACTGATGCCATAGCCCACCATAGGTAAGGGTGGTAGGTATACTTGACTACATAGGAAAACAAAACCATCCCCCTAGACAATGGCAAGCGACATGATCTGCAACGCACATAAATACAGTCTAAAAATGCCAGCGTGGTCGCCTTGCATACTATACAGGAGAGGCAACCACTAAATGGCGAGCCAAAAAAAAAAAAAGGTATATATATATATATATATATAATTTGTGAATCCATGCAGAGAATGAGGTACGAGAAGGCCCAAATCACCCTTTAACAGCCACAATAGTCAAGCACCATGCTCATTGACACTTCCACGGAGAATGGAATAATGGTAAACTGACTGCTTGGCTAATTGCGACTTACTTCTAAGTAGCAATACATAGCTTGCAAACATACATGATCTCAATGGAAGGTACGAAACTACTTTAATTTGAGTATTAGAAAATAGATGCATACACACCCACAAAGCATGAACAACCTTTTTTGAAGCTAAACGCGAAAACACGTTTGATAATATATTTTGAATATGTTTAGATACAAAATGGGAGTCGCATTAACCATGACAAGATAATCCAAGCGACATACCAAATACAGAACCAAAGGGGGTCTAAGCACTTTCCCTACTAGATACATCTGTCATTAAAAAAATAAAAATAAATTTAAAAAAAAAAAAAAAAAAAAAGGAGGCATGTGATAAGGAGACGGCGGGAATTCCAAGCAGGCCATGAATGGCGGTGTTATCCAAAATAACGGCATTTGGAGGATTTCTTTGCAATTGAGCCATCTCTGACTTCAGTATCGCGAGCTCCGTTTCCAATTCAGAAATCCAATGCACAATAGATGCCAATCGAATCTTCATGTCTCTCCGAAACCACGATGTAACAACATCTCGAAGATGGCAGAGAAAAAAGGAAACATCCAAACCAGCCTTATGTAGGTCTCTCACAGCATTTCTCCACTTAAACAACCGTTCTTCAGTTAAGGCATTCACTTGAGTTTCTTGCATATCCATAAGCACCGCCGCCAGGATCCTCAATAAAGGATTCCCGACAACTGAACCTACTGTTAACTGCCCGATGAAATCATTGTGCTTGGTTCGCAGATGTTCCAACAATGGAACACTTTCTAAAGGGACTGAGAACCGATGGATGCATATGCTTGGGCCTACGAAGTTGTAGAAATGGGAAGCCTCGTGCTCATTATTTCTGTCTTGTTTGAATCTGCCCAAGAAAGCTTCAATGTGCTCCCTATTAGAAATGAGAGTTAGGGAATCAAGACATGTGGACATGGGTTCAACTTAAGAATCTGATATGATGGTGGCATCGACGGGTGTCTCAACGCCCATACCAAGGGTAACCTAAACCTGTAGGTAAGCAGCAAGGCCAATAGAAATGTATGTAAGAACTAAGAAGAAAAGTGAAAGACGTATATGCATATACATATACATACATATGTGTGTGTGTGTGTGTGTGTGTGTGTGTGTGTGTGTATTAAAATACTAACTGAGGCTTTCATGATCACAAACTTCATGTTGGTCGCCTCCCCAACAGCGTCGACTCCCTTGCTTGCATCCAAAGTCCCCTACACACCAAAAGTCACATAGTATGTGTAGAGGCATGAAGTTGTTATTATTAAAAAAAAAAAGAAAAAAAAAAAGAAGGGAAAGGGCAAAAAGGAAGTTTTGTTGTAAGGCTCACTGTGGTTCTAGCTAAACTTTCACTTGTCTCGTTATAGCTTTCATTGTCATTTCATCACCGGCGCCCACTTAAGACCTTTATCCTGTAGTGATAAAGGGAGAGGCAGCAGCAATAGGTACTACAACATTCTCACAATTGTCCAACAAGTCATCTTCAAATGATTCTGGGATGTCCACTTTTCCTTCAGAGACCACGGGAGAGGAAGGAACCTAAAAAAAGGAGCGATGTTAGTCCAGTGGAGTGATAGATAAATATATTTATATATACATGCATACGTACGTGTATATATATATATATATATGAATGATAAAATAGCCAAAACAAAAAAAAAATAATATATATATATATATATGCACAAATAAATGAGACAATAAGGAAAAGAGAAGGAAATAGACGTACCTGGTTGTTAGAAACCTCAAGTCTAGGCAAAGGACGCATTGTGACAACATAATTTAAAGGTGCGAGAGCATCATCCTTCATGGCGCGGAGCGCCAATACTGTGCAGGGTAAAACCCTCAAGCCCGCAGCTATTCAGGAGTAGACTTTTTTAGGTAAGGGAGGAGGAAGGGCAAAGGCATCGACAGAAGTTTCTGGTCTTTCCCTCTTGGCTAGGGGCTTGGCATTCAAGGCCTCACCACACACCAAAGGAGCAGAGACGCGAGCTTTAGCCATGGGTTCATATTTTTTCCAAGGTTCAAGAACTTCACCTGCGTACGCCACCTAAGCTGTTACCTCATCATGCCAAGCCACAAAACCTATTTTCTCCTTTGCAAAAAATGCGACCAATCCACTACTAAATTTCATGTGGTACGACCTATTAATTGGTGCCGAATGAGGGGGAGGAAAAGTGCATTCATCCCTACCAGCCACTGCATAATCATTGAACCAAACGGCTATCTCATTCCAATATCGATAAGCCTTCCGGGTAAGAACCCCAACTCTCAGATTTTCAAGAAGCAATGCCAGCAGAGGCGCCTTATTCAAACAAGAATGATCAGTTCGCAGAATGAATGGAGTCATAGAATGCTCATGGTTAAGTACCACTAGGTTCTCACTCAGCACACCCTGATCATACCCAAACTGACGCCTAACTTTGTGTGGGTTGTACCATGCCCAAGAACCTGAGGGACCACAAGGAAATAACCAAAGCGGAGTACAAGCTAACAAAGAACTATATGCATTCACATCAGATTCAACATCTTCATCCAACAACGCAAATGAAAAACCATCAACAATGCTAACATATGGATGCCAGACAAAGTCAGCCTCCCTATCCATCAACTCGACCCAAGGTAGTGAGGGAGACTTAACTCCTATCCACTTAAGAAGTATGGGAGGATATTCGTAGAATTTCTGTAAAAAATCAAGCTGGCTGTTCTTAGGACTTGGTGGATAACACTTGCGAACAGTTGTGACAGAACGAGCATGTGTGACAAGAGGAAGAGCACATTCCCATGCCCAAACTTGCAGTAATGCCAAGTTCAAATGAGTCACCACAGCATAATACGGTGATCCCTCCATTTCGGAAATGTGAAGAGCATCCAAATGATTATACAAGTTACTTAAGCACATAACACTCACAGCGAGAGATTTGCCACGAGCCAGCAATACAGCAAGAGGAAACAAATATGCTTTTACATAATCAAAGAGGGACTTAGTTAACACATAACGACTCAGCCAATAAACCACAAAAGTAGCACGGCAAACAAGGGTTCCCTCAAAGTTTTCATAATACTGAACCTATGCAGCAAATCGAGAATGCTTATTACATGGTGGAACATCACGGCCACCATAACCTATGTATAATTGTTCAATGATACCCTCACTCCCCTCAACTGACATAATCGGCCATGGCCACTTGCAACCCACCAACGGCAACAATAAAATTTTCTCTACATCCTCTAAAGTTACAATGGCCTCACCCCAAGCAAAAAAGAATGTATGGGTTGCCGAATTCCACCTACGAACCAGACGTCACAACTCGGCAATGTCTTTTTTCATATTCAGACCATGGGACACCAAACACTACCATAAATTTGAGACTGCTTCAATAAATTCACAAACTCACTATCTTGCAACTCACTATCAACCTAACGGTCCCAATCAATAGAGTGGCCACATTCCATTCTAAAAATGATAGGAACGAGAAGTACCTCTTGGTGACGAAGTCAGAGCTCCATCATGCTATCCGGAGGTGGAAGATTAAACTCATCAGAATCCACAATGTTAGACCCAACCTCCATTTTTTCCTCAATTAGAGTTACGGGATCGAGCGGTAAAGGAAAGGGGAAAGAAAAAGTTGTCGTGACCCATGGATCACAAAGCGGTCTCAACGGTGAATCGTCAACCACTAACCCACCAGACAACGGCTAAGAATCACCACTATCCTTGGTTTGTAACCGCTTTGAACTCTTGCTGCCACCCTTGGAACGCGACCGTTTTGAACCCATTTGGCTCTAAGCATATGGTAGGATGATGAGGCAAGACTAAAAACAAAATCGGACCTTGGGAAGAGCTGGTTTCTTCACTCTCTCCTTTGTACTCTTTCTTTTTTGGCTTTTCTTCTTACCTCACTGATCAGCCATGATGATAACAAATGAAGTGGCAAAGTGTTCAACACAGCAAAGTGGAGACTGGAGACCCATTCGGCAAAAGAAAAAAAAATCCCTTGTACTCCTTTTTTTTTTTTTTTGGCTTTTCTTCTTACCTCCCTAATCAGCCATGGTGATAACAAATGAAATGGCAAAGTGCCCAACACAGCAAAGTGGAGACTGGAGATCCATTCGACGAAAAGAAAAAAAAAAAAAAAAAGCTGAGAAGTTTATGTCTCTGTTTCTAAGGGACCTGATATTAGTGGGTATAAACAAATGGTGAGGAAGCAACTCTTTTATGTGAGCCTGAGGATGACACGCCTTTTACCCAAGGAAAAGGTGCGGACCAAAAAAAGAAAAAGAAAGAAAAGAGAGAAAAAGAAAAGAAGTATGTGACTAGAAACAAAGGAAAAAGGCATGAAAAGAAAGGGGAGAGTCAGACAAGTAATATATATATATATATATATTTATACATATATGTGTATAAGACAAAAGTCATAAAGAGTCAACTTTGGCATACCTGTTATTTGAAGAAAAGAAGAAAAATGAAGACTAAGAAGGAAAGGAAAAGGTGTGAAAAGCAGACATATGTGTGTGTATATGTATATGTGTGTGTGTGTATAAGACAAAATTCATGAAGAAGCCAACTTTGACACGCCTATTACTTGAAGTGAAGAAGAAAAATGAAGACCAAAGAACAAAGGAAAAGGCATGAAATAAAGGGGAAGGAGAGTAGGACAAATATATGTATAAGACAATAACAATGATGGCAGCAACAACATGAAACAAGGAGAGGGAATTTAAGAAAAAGAAAAGAAGCGTAGAAAATGTACTAGTTTGTGCAAAGTGCGAAGATTTAATGGGCCATGCTAACATCAGGTGTGGGCCCATACTATGCTTCGTCAAGTGTTCGGAGCTTGCGAAAAATCCGTGAAGCTCACACGCATGCCACAAGCACCACTTGTGTGAGGGGGGCTAATGTTAACGGTCATTTTCGCAACAAATTTTATGGTTCGATGGAATGACTAAGCCCAATTGCTTAGCGGGTCAGACTAATGTATTTTTGTCAATGTATTTAGCTCTGTTGCATGGCCCAAGCCCATGCGAATGGTTGGGGAATTGAGTAGAAATGGTTTTGGCAGGTGTGGGTTAGTTCCCATTGGACGTTTTACATAGGCCCAGCCTGTGTGTACCGCGAAGTGGGCTAGGGACGCTGGGGGCATCTAGGGCCCATGAAGGAGGTCCAATGCCAGAAATTTGCACCCCCAGATTTGACTCCATGCTCTATGACTGTGCCCCTAATTTTTAGCCCAACTCCATTTTCCCACACTAAGGTAGCTAACTCTAAGAAAAAGGTTGAGCAGCCTAGCCCACTCAGCCACCCAATTGTAGTCTTCCAAGGCCTACAAAGACCAGAGACAGTAGCTATAAAGAGGAAACAACTTTGTTTCCAAAATCATGCAAAAAGCAACCAAACCTTTCTCTAAGCATAAAACATAATACACCAAGTCATAGAAATAGCATCTGAAAGGTCCAAGGCCTTCCTCCCACCTAAAAACTGGACACAAGCATCCCTTAGAACTTGATATAAATATGCATCACCAACTCACAATAGGAGCAACGTTTTTCCCTACAAAAAACCCAACACTTTGACATAAAAGCCCAGTCAGCTACCTAGTGCATGGACGATTTGAAGGTGTTAGGACATATGTGGTTCACTTGTTAAGAACATATGTCATGCTTTTATGTAATTGGCTAATCCTTTGATAAAACGCACTTTACTTGTAATTGGGTAGATCTAGAATGTGTTTAATACTTGAAGAAACATGTTGTTCAAGTCTAGTATTAAAGCCATGAAGATTGGACCAAGAAACAAGTAAAGAAAAGCTGTTTATTAAAGCTGGACAGATAGCTTGACACATGTGGACAACTAGCTCGACAGCTGCTCGACACCTCCCAACAGCTAGGCGATCTATCGAGCTCTTTCGTTGATTGTTATCGCAATCTCAACACCTTCTCGACAGCTAGTGGATCGATGGAGAAAGCTCCTGTCCCCTCGATAGCCTCTCGACACCTCCTCGACACCTAGCTATCTATTAAGGTTTAAAGCTTGACACCTCCCAATTGATCAAGGTTACGGGAATCAGAATTTTCAGATTTGATTTTTGGGCCAGGCTTATGTATTTGTGTAAGGTTTCTTTTCTCACAACCCTAGACCTATATAAGGCTTATTTTAGAGGCCGTCACATAAGAGAATACGAGGAGAACATACGCAAAAGGTGACCGATGTCTTATTCTCTCTGAAGGAAGTTACTGTGTCTTTGCACCTTAGGGTTTTGTAACCAAGTGTTTCTTGATCTTCATTGTTGATGAAGTGAAGAACTTTGCAGCCAACATTCTTCCTCTAGTTGGTGATTAAGTTACGTACTGGGTCCGCGTAATTGGTTAGTCACGTACTGGGATTCATGCATCATCAAAGGGTGGTGTTCTTATATTGAAGAGTTCAGAGGTTCTGAAACGGTAGAAGGTTTCTGCTGTGAGTTCATCTACGGGGATTGTAGAGTCCTGGGATAAAGGTTTTATACTAGATCTGAAACTTCTCTTTACTATAGTGGATTGCTTTTTGGGAATGTTTCCCCCCCATGTTTTTTACTGTGAAACTAGTTTGTTTCATTGGTTTTCCTGGGTCATCATATCTTGTCTTATTTATTTTTTTGCTACATAATTTTGACATGATATTGATGTTTGTTTGTTTTAACAAGGTTTATTCATAATAAATCTAATTAATAACTTGAGTTTAAAACTTGTTAATTCTATCAACCGGAGTCTAAATTTTCCAACAAGTGGTATCAGAGCGGGTTCACTTTGATTGCATTAATTTCTTGAGTGTGATCTATTGACCCCTGTTGTCATGGATAGAGGACAATCTTTATTTATACCTCCTTTATTTGATGGCACTAATTATTCGTACTGAAAAGTTTGTATGAAGGTCTTTTTGCAGGCTCTAGGTGAATAGGTATGGCAAGCTGTTGAAGTTGGCTGGATTAAGCCAAAGGAAGTGCCGGTGGATTGGGATGATGAAACAATTATAGAGGCAAATTTCAATAGTAGGGCTTTGAATGCTCTGTTTTGTGGGGTGACCAATGAGGAATTTAAGAAAATATCATTCACGGAAGTTGCGAAGGAAGCATGGACCATTCTTGAGACCACCTATGAAGGTACCAAGGAAGTAAAGACTGTGAAGCTTCAACAACTCACTAGTAGTTTTAAAGAAATAAGGATGGAGGAGGATAAGACCTTTGATGAGTTCTATGCTAAACTCAAGGATATTGTGAATTCTGCTTTCAATCTTGGAGAATCTATTGCGGAATTCAAAATTTTTAGGAAAATCCTTAAGTCCTTACCTGAAAGATTCCATGCCAAGATCACTGTCATTGAAAAAGTGAAGGACATTGATCAAATTTCTTTGACTAAGCTTGTAGGGAACCTTCAAACCTATGAGATGGGATTAGGCTCAATGGGAAAAGGTGGAAAGAGTAAAAACTTGGCTCTCAAAGGTATAGAGGAAGAGATTGAGGACTCTGAAGATGAAGATGAAAGTGAAAATGAGGATGAGGATCTAACCTTCATAACTGATGAGATTATCAAACTTCTTCAGTTTAGGAAAAATGATAAGGGCAAACCTCTTAGGAATTCTAAATCCTCTAGGAAGGGCAACAATGAGAAACCCCTTATTCAATGCCATAAGTGTCAAGGTTTTGGTCATATGATGATAGAGTATCCAAACTACTTTATGAAGGAAAAGACCAATGAGTCAAAAGATAAAGAGTTGGTTGCTACTTAGAGTGATACTGAGGATGACTCTTCCAATGAGTATGTGGATGAATGTCATCACATTATGGCCTTTGCTGCCACAACTGATAAGGTGATTGTGGAGAGTGCTAGTGACAGTGAGAATTCTTCTGATGATGAAGTACCTAAGAAAATGACCCTTAAGGAAGCCTATGATAAACTATGCACTGAATTCATAAAATCTGAAAAGACTTCTCATCTTTTTAGAAAAGAGCTTAATGAGGTAAAATCTGAAAGGGCTGATCTGTTAGTCAACCTAGATGAGACTACAAGGTTAGTTGAGACTCTTGTTATGGAGAACACCTCATTAGAAGAGAAGGTCAAGAATCTTGAGGTTGAGCTTATTCAAGCTAGAACTCAAATAGAGAGGATGTCTAGTGCAAAGCTTAATGAGGTGTTAAGTGCTCAAAATCCTAGTTTTGATAAGACTGGCTTAGGATATGTTGTTTCCTCCGGCCCCTCCTTTTCCATGGCTTTTGGATCAAAGACTATATTTGTGCTCCAATCTAAGAAAGGTGATAAAGGTATGAAATCCAAAACTGATCTGGCTAATTCTAAATCCTTTATTAGACCTTATGTTTGTCACCATTGTGGTGTTTCTAGACACATTCGTCCTAATTGCTTTAAGTTGTATCCTTATAAGTAATTGTCCAAACAGTCACAGGTTTCCTCTCAATGACCTATACCTTTGTTTGGAGAGTTATTAAAAGTTTTGAGCTTTTTAATTTAATTTCAGGAGAATTTTAAGTCTTCTATGTCCTTTAGTAGACATACTAGGATACGTGCATTTTCATCTTCACGGCCAAAGTCTCGTGCTGTGTGGGTGAGAAAGGAGCTTAAGACTTAATTGTCTTTTCTGTTTGTCCTCTACTTTAATTCTTTCTATCTAAATTAGGACTCTCTTTGCTTGATTTCTTATCTGTTTTTGGAATCATGTTTTCATGCATTTGCACATTTCTATAATGCCTTCATGCATATGCATTTTTCTTTCTGCTTTCATGTTGTTTGTCTGTTTTTGTTTGGTTGCTTAGGCTTTATTTTGTTTGCTTTTCAAAATAAAAAGAGAAAAATTAGAAAAATACAAAAACAGTGTGTTTTGTATACATTGGTTCTTGTGTACCTTGGATGGCTGTTGAAACAAAGTTTTCTAAATTTTGTATCTCTTGTAGCTTAAATGAGCATCTCTATGCACAACTAAGCAAGTGAGCTTTGTGGCTCGTGTTTGTGATGAGTAAGATTATGTAATCTCTTGTACTTAACACTAATATCACTCTTTTTTATGGGTAGGACTAGAAAATCCTAAGAGAAAGGCATAAATAATCATCTCACCATTATTATCCATCAATCATAATATGATACCTGTATGCTTCGGCATAACAAAAGTGTAGTGTCAATGACATTTGTGTGCTTCGGCATAGCAAAATTGGAATGTCAATATCATTGGGTATTTCTTTTCTCTCTTTTATATGCCCATGCATGATATGCTAAATAAAAGAAAATATGCAAAGATAATAAAAAACAAAAAGATAAAAAATGCTTTAAATATGATTGCAAGCGTGTATTCTAGGAGATGTGGGAGTTATAAGATATACCTCGAAAGTGATAGTCCCCATCAAATAGTTATGATTGTGTGTGAGTTAAAGTGATTTTCTCATATCTCAAATCATCATAACATGTATACACATATGCAATCTTGCGATGTTTTTCACACACAACACGTAATATTCTTTGCTACTCTTGATACATGTGTAGGTACAATGTGATTTGGCAATCACAAGGTTTTATATGTGTTAATGTATGCTCACTAAACTGCCTTGACTTTTTTTTGAAATATAAAATTGGTTAGACTTGTTTAGTGTGTGTGTGTATTTTGGGTTCAATGTGCTTAACATTTTTCTTGTTGAGAGATGTGTTTTTCACATGTTTTGCATCTTTCTTTTATTTTGTCATTCATAGCATCTTGTTTCATTACATTCATACATTTTATGGATTCTTTGTGCCCCCTTGATTATCTTTGATCATCTTTATGTTTCTCAGGTGAAACTTTCTAGCTTCTTGTACCATTTGTCAATCATGACAAAAAGGGGGAGAAATTGTGGAGAATATGTGGTTTCTTTTTAAGATTTTACATGTTAGAGGGAGAAATACATGCCTTTGTAAGAGAGAGATGTGTTTCATCTTGTTAGGGGGAGTGTTTACCTCCTTCTTCTTGTACCTTGGGTCTTGTGACCATTATTAACACATGTGTTGTTTCTTTTCTATCTTTATACACATGTTTCTTATTATTTGTATGCAATCTATTATTTCTGTTTTACACAAAGATGCCTTGATGAGTTTTGTTTAAAGTGTTTCAAAAATACAGGTTGACAAAGTCTACTTGCCATAAACTCTCTTCTTGCAAAGTTTTTCAAGAGTTTGTGTTAGGATAGATTTTATTGTATTCAACAAGTGAATATGAGTTGAGTGATTTATGACTTCTCTCATATCTCATTTATTTGTTGTGGTTTTGTCACGGATTGCCAAAGGGAGAGATTGTTAAGACATATGTGGTTCACTTGTTAAGAACATATGTCATGCTTTTATGTAATTGGCTAATCCTTTGACAAGCACTTTACTTGTAATTAGGTAGATCTAGAATGTGTTTAATACTTGAAAAAACATGTTGTTCAAGTCTAGTATTAAAGCCATGAAGATTGGACCAAGAAACAAGTGAAGAAAAGTTGTTCATTAAAGTTGGATAGATAGCTCGACACCTGCAGACAGATAGCTCGACAGTTGCTCAACACCTCCCAATAGCTAGGCTATTTATCGAGCTCTTCAGTTAATTGTTATCGCAATCTCAACACCTTCTTGACAGCTAGTGGATCGATCGAGAAAGCTCCTGTCCCCTCGATAGCTTCTCAACACCTCCTCGACACCTAGCTATCTATCGAGGTTTAAAACTCGACACCTGCTCAACACCTCTTCGACACCTCCCGATCGATCGAGATTACGAGAATCAGAATTTTCAGATTTGATTTTTGGGCCAGGCTTATGTATTTGTGTAGGGTTTCTTTTCTCACAACCCTAGACCTATATAAGGCTTATTTTAGAGGCCATCACACAAGAGAATACAAGGAGAACATATGCAAAAGGTGACCAATGCCTTATTCTCTCTGAAAGAAGCTACTACGTCTTTGCACCTCAGGGTTTTGTAACCAAGTACTTCTTGATCTTCATTGTTGATGAAGTGAAGAACTTTGCAGCCAACATTCTTCTTCTAGTTGGTGATTAAGTCGCGTACTAGGATCCGCACAATTGGTTAGTCACGTACTGGGATTCGTGCATCATCAAAGGGTGGCATTCATATATTGAAGAGTTCAGAGGTTTTGAAACAGTAGAAGGTTTCTACTATGAGTTCATCTACAGGGGTTGTAGAGTTTAGGGACAAATGTTTTGTACTAAATCTGAAACTTCTCTTTACTATAGTGAATTGCTTTTCGAGAAGGTTTCCCCCCAGGTTTTTTATTGTGAAATTAGTTTGTTTCATTGGTTTTCCTAGGTCATCATATCTTGTCTTATTTATTTTTCCGCTGCATAATTTTGACATGATATTGATGTTTGTTTGTTTTAACAAAGTTTATTCATAATAAATCTAATTAACAACTTGGGTTTAAAACTTATTAATTTTATCAACCGGGGTCTAAATTTCCCAACAAAAGGCCTGTGGGTGAAAATATTGATATAGGAGAACTCTCCCTCTCTTACTTGAGACCTTCTTCAATTTCTTCCTCTGTGTGACTACGGGCTGAAATTTTTGACTTATGAATATATAATTTTTGCACTTTCTTGTGTTTTCATTTTTGTGTTGGTTTGTTTTTCCATAAAGCACCATTAGCCTTTGTGTACCTCACATTACGAATTTTGGGCATGGCTCTCCAAATAACTAATGAATTTAACAAACCCAAGGGGAGTTTTGGGCTCATTTATACAATCTCGGCCTTTGTCGCAAAATGTCCCTGACAACGACCACATAAACTATAGTAGTAAGACCCTGTTGTGATTCTTTTAATGTATTCTTTACCATGGCTTAGAGATTTTTTTGGTTGGTTTATTGGAACCAATGTTGTTGGACCTAAGATCTTCGTTGACACATCACCAACAAAATTAATCTGGAAAACTTAAAGAATATGGGGGAGAACATAAATAAATAAACCTCACTTTATAGGGACTTTCCAAATTTGCAAAAGTGAGGTAAAGCAATTGCAAATACATATTGACAACAACACAGTGGGGTTTTTTTTTTTTTTTTTTTTTTTTTTTTTTACCCTATATTGGACTATGTAGATTTATGCATCTAATCTAGTATTAGATGTGTTTGTCATACCAAAGCATACTTAAGTATGGTTGCTTTAGTATGTTTTTATGAAATACTAAATATAAATGATGAATTAGACTATCAATTGGATTAACAAATAAGAGGAAGAAAAAAATTTATCAACCATAATATAAATAAATAGAAATAGAAATTGAAGTTAGATAAAAATGAGTAGAATTTGATGTAAAATAGAAATTGAACAATTTTAGACCCCTTAAACCAACCAGATTAACCTAGTTAATTAGTCAAGTGATTAACTTAGTCAAATTATGCAATTCTAGGTTATCACAAACATACAATCATATCAAAAATATAAAGCAGCAGAAATATAAATAACGTAATGATATGATCACCCAAGAAACCACACGGTAAAAATCTGAGGAAGATTTGACCTAGCTATCCTAAGGTAAACTGAATCCACTATACGAAAGAATCAAAGTTCATACAAAAGGACTTACAAGCTCCCCGCTTGACTTCCTAATACTACCCACCAGTAGAACTTACTGACACGACCATGTGCAAGCTCCGAATCCACGAACTCCTTCTTTCTTGGATTCTCCAATCAGCTACAAGCACCCACGCTTATTATTCTTTAAGCTCCAATGGAAGCAATTAAGTTGATCATCAGATGTTGATATTATCTCTACCTTGAAAACCCTAAGTTTATGTGAAGGAAAGCTCCTCAATGATCTCACAAAAAATTCACACAAACCGCAATGTATGAGCAACAATACAACAAAAACCACACACAAAAACGTGGCTAAGGTTTTGCCTTTTATACCTAGAGTAAAAACAGAAAACCCAAAACGTTTAATGAGTTAGGGCTGAGTTGGAAAAT
Source organism: Quercus suber (assembly GCF_002906115.3). Taxonomy (NCBI): domain Eukaryota; kingdom Viridiplantae; phylum Streptophyta; class Magnoliopsida; order Fagales; family Fagaceae; genus Quercus; species Quercus suber. The sequence goes on from NW_027069549.1 coordinate 611,838, forward strand.
TCTGCAGAAAAACATTCTGGCCATCTTTCGATCGATCGAGCTAGGCCGAAATGCACCAATGCATCTGCAGCTTCTCGATTCCAATTTTACATAAAATATATAACTTTAAGCAAGCCTAAACAAGACTAAATATATTATTTTGATCATGGTTTGCCAACATTACATATTAAAGTTCTAAATACATAAATTCCTAAATGTTTAGAACCTAACAGAAATGAAAAAGGTGAAGAAGAAATCGAGGAGTAGAGAGATTAAGGAACACTTTCACTGTGAGTGATGAGGTAGGTGGAAAATACAAGTTGAAAATGTGAAGTAATAACCTTCTATAAAGGAAGCTATAGCCCCATAGTAAAAATTATAAAAGTTGGGTTTGTGTGATGACATGTTAGGGGAGAAGAGATGGAAAAAAACTACCAAAAGGTCAACATAGTTGAATAAATTTTGAATGAAAGAAGGAGAATTAGGGGGCCAATCAGTTTCATTTGAA
>NW_027069549.1:612365-726789 GCF_002906115.3 Quercus suber
GTGGGGTTTTTTTTTTTTTTTTTTTTTTTTTTTTTGGAATTCTAATAGAATAGCAATTGAACACTTTTCACAAAATGTTTTAGAAATTACTTTTTGACCCACCAATAACAACCTGCTATATATGATTTGTTGTGGAAGGGTTACAAGCTCCCCGCTTGACTTCCTAATACTACCCACCAGTAGAACTTACTGACACGACCATGTGCAAGCTCCGAATCCACGAACTCCTTCTTTCTTGGATTCTCCAATCAGCTACAAGCACCCACGCTTATTATTCTTTAAGCTCCAATGGAAGCAATTAAGTTGATCATCAGATGTTGATATTATCTCTACCTTGAAAACCCTAAGTTTATGTGAAGGAAAGCTCCTCAATGATCTCACAAAAAATTCACACAAACCGCAATGTATGAGCAACAATACAACAAAAACCACACACAAAAACGTGGCTAAGGTTTTGCCTTTTATACCTAGAGTAAAAACAGAAAACCCAAAACGTTTAATGAGTTAGGGCTGAGTTGGAAAATTCTGCAGAAAAACATTCTGGCCATCTTTCGATCGATCGAGCTAGGCCGAAATGCACCAATGCATCTGCAGCTTCTCGATTCCAATTTTACATAAAATATATAACTTTAAGCAAGCCTAAACAAGACTAAATATATTATTTTGATCATGGTTTGCCAACATTACATATTAAAGTTCTAAATACATAAATTCCTAAATGTTTAGAACCTAACAGAAATGAAAAAGGTGAAGAAGAAATCGAGGAGTAGAGAGATTAAGGAACACTTTCACTGTGAGTGATGAGGTAGGTGGAAAATACAAGTTGAAAATGTGAAGTAATAACCTTCTATAAAGGAAGCTATAGCCCCATAGTAAAAATTATAAAAGTTGGGTTTGTGTGATGACATGTTAGGGGAGAAGAGATGGAAAAAAACTACCAAAAGGTCAACATAGTTGAATAAATTTTGAATGAAAGAAGGAGAATTAGGGGGCCAATCAGTTTCATTTGAAGGGGCCAAATCTAACAAAAATTCTTTAGGGCCTATTTTTTATTTTTCCAGCTATTAAAAAAAAATATATGCCTCTCTTCAACGAAATGCTATATATTGTTACAGATATATCATATATGTGGATTGAGATACAAATATATTATATATAGTCTCTGTTTGGCATGATTAATTTTGCGAACTTATTTTATTATTGAGTTTATTTTTGCTACTATTCATGGGTCTCATTTCACTTTTTGCTACTATTCATAGGTCTCATTTCATTTTTTGGTACTATTCATGAGTTCCACTATACTATTTTAGCTAACTTTTGCCTTTATTTACAGTACTTTCAACAAAAAAATTTCAGTTTTAACAAAATAAGCGGATCTCAAACAGACCCATAGTAATCTAAGGTATTGCACCTAATCCGATTGCTCTCATTCATCTCACAAAATATTCTTACTTCTTTAGATTTTAACTTTTACCTTTTTACTTCTTCTAACTTTTTTACTATGAGTCTGTTTTGCCTTTATCTACAGTACTTTTAGTAAAAAGTTTTTAGTTTTAACAAAATAAGCAGATCCCAAACAGACCCATAGTAATCTAAGGTATTGCACTTAATCCAATTTTTCTCATTCATCTCACAAAATATTTTTACTTCTTCAGATTTTAACTTTTACTTTTTTACTTCTTCTAACTTTTTTTATTCAATATTGAGACTAAAAGTTGCTTTTTTCAACTCTCAATCTCTATCATTGAGAGCAATTAAACATGGTGCTCAATCCCATATATGTTAACAGCCATTCACAATAGGAGGCTCCCATGATCTATGGGACTCATTTGTTGGAAGAGAGCTCGCTGCATGTATCTGAAAAGGTAGATCATTATTCATTCTCAATAAGGAGAGTGCAAATGCAACACCTTGAGGGCGTGATACCCTAAAACCTTAGGTCAAAAAATATAAAAGAAAAAAAGTTTACTAGATGACTAAAGTCCCGATGTATCACCAGTAGCTTCTATTTCAGTCCTTAGCAAGGCTCGACTGAATTAGCTAATGCTAGCCCAAGATCAATCATCATTTTAACAATACATTATTAACTCAAGGCAGGATGGGTAGCCCTCCTCGATAAAACTTTTGAGTATTGGTAGAAACTCAATATGTTATAAAAAAAAAAAAAAAATTACATGGTCTTTGTGATATGTGAAACATCATTAAAGGATGCTGCTCGAAGCAGAATATGATGGTCCAAAGAATGGAATTTCCACAGGACCACCAGGGAAACCCCAAGTCTGGATTTGTTTGCTCATGACCGTTGTTACTAAAACATTGTGTCCCCATACAAATAAAGCCAAGACCGAGTTGAACTAGGCTCCTGCGTGCCGCAATATTCAACCTGTTTGATGCATCCAACTATAGGAGCTGATCAGCGAGTACATCAAGTTGCACTAAAGTAAAACTAAAAAGAAATGATATTCAAAATGTATTAAACAATAGTATTGGTAGTCATCAAAAGCCTTCGCTGAAAAATTGACGACTAGAGAATTCTCAGTCCACACGTACAATCCTTAGTCAACCTTTTTTTATTCGGGGTCTCAACCACAAAAAATTAAAATTAAATTAAAAAATGTTCCCTTGACACGCACAATCCTTAGTTAAGAAACCATTTGCACAAACAAGGATGTGTTGAAAAAAAAATTTCAAGTCTTTAATTCGAATCATTCTCTTCTTCATATTTTGCACTTCCCTTGACACCTTAACAACAAATCAATCCATCAAGGATGGCCAATCTTTGATTTCCAAACACAACAATTTTGCCTTAGGCTTCTTCAGCCATGGCAACTCTAGCTACTAGTGTCTTGGCATTTGGTATGTCAAAGTGACACCACAAACTGTTGTGTGAGTTGCAAATAGGAACGATCCTATTATTGATTCTTCTGGAGTTCTCTCAATCAACCAACAAGGAGATCTTGTCCTCCATGACAAGAATAACCGTCTACTTTGGTCTACAAATGTTTCTGTCCAAGACCAAGTGACAACCTCCTCGGTAGCTCAGCTTCATGATTCAGGAAACTTGGTATTAGTCCAGGACAAAAAAAAAAAAAAAAAAAAAAAAAAAAAAAAAAAAGTGTGGCAAAGCTTTGACTGTTAGAAATCAACACTAACTCTCTTGTCTCTAGAAATTTCTAGAGTATTCTAGAAACTTCTAGAACTTCTCACACAATCTCTCTCTAGAAACTTCTAGAGTTCCACTCAATTTACTTCTCTCCGAATTCTCTAGAAAGTCCTCTTGCATTCCGGAAATTTCTCCATGGTGCTCTTTCCGATTTCTCTATGAGATATCTCTAGAGACTTCTATGAAGAAGTATAACTTAGCCACATGTTTATAGAATACTCTAGAAGGTTGGAGAATGGCATTCATATAATGCCAATAAAAAGGAAGGTGTTAGAAGCTTCAAGTTGGTCTCCTAACCAACATAACTAGTATAAATAGATGTGGTGGTATGTGAAGAAGTGTGTGAGAGATTCCTAGTGTGAGACAAGAGACTAGTATGAGACTAGTGGAGATATGTGAGATTAGTGAGAGACTCCTAGAGATGATACTAGTATGAGACTAGTGAGAGGTGTGCACTAGTGTTGTGAGTCAAAGCATTAGAGCTTGTAAAGTGTTGTAATTCAAAGAGTCAAGTTTTAATAAAAGCTCGTTGTTTAGTCATTTATTCAATAATCTAATGTCAGAAGCTAACACAGACAATCCTACAGATACTCAGCTTCAAACTTGAAGTTTGAATCTGAAAACTTGGATTAACATGTTCCTAACATCTTGGAGTCAAAGATGACCTGGAACCGGAAATTATAGTTATAAGATGAATCCTAATGCTCTCCATATTGGAGAACTCCTCCTTGGTCAAGGAATAATGTGACCAATGCAAGAAGCTCATCAGGTGAAAAGTCATTTTTTGTTACAACGAAAGGTGAAATATCTTCCACCTACATTGATGGTGATCCTTCCATCATGACAAGAGTAGTGTTGGACAACCCTGGATTGCTTCAGAAACTTATATGGGATGATAGTGCTCATCAGTGGGAGGAACAATGGTCAACACCTAAATACCGGTGTGACAAGTACGGCAATGTGGTTCGTATAGTAAATGCAATCCTGATAATATTAATATGTTTGAGCGCGTGTGTGCGCCGAGGTATGAGCCTAAGTCTCCAAGGGATTGGTATCTCAGAGATGGTTCTGAGGGTAGTGTGAGGAAGAACTTGGGGTTGTCTATGTGTCAAAATGGAGAAGGGTTTGTTAAATTGGAGCGTTTAAACATTCCTGATTCATCATTTGATGCAGCTTGGATAAGCATGAGTATGAGTAGCTTAGAGTGTGAACAGGCATGCTTGAAGAATTGTTCTTGCACAGCTTTTACCACCATGAATATTGATGGGAAGGGAACCGGTTGCTTGGCGTGGTATGGTGAATTAATGGACATTTTACAGTTAACAGATGTAGGGTTGGAACTAAATGTTCGTGTGGATGCGACTGAGTTAGGTAGCATTCTTCACTTGCTTGCATTTTCTTAAAAGTTTCATTCTCTCTTTTTCAATTTCTGAATCATGTTTTCTTCATACTTTCTTTCTTTTCTTTTTTTTTTTACTTTTTTTTTTCCTTCAGCTAAGTATATAAGGAAATCCAAAGGTTTCTTAGCAAGAAGAAGAAGCTGGTTATAGCATTAGTGTCTATTGCTGTGCCAATGTTTCTGGCATCCTTACTAGCCTATATTTGGCTAATGAAGAAGAAAAAGACAAAAGGTAAATAAAATCACTTGTGCATTGTATTGTTCACATATACATGTGTTCGGCTCAGCTATGACAAAATGTTCCATATATCAGGAGTCATTTAGATTAGTCCTCCACATGATGTGAGCAATATTATATAGATGCCCAATTACAAAGTCGTGTTAAGCAATCTCTCTCAATTATGTTTAGGGACAGTGAAGAGAACAGTGCACAATCAATTATCAAAATTTGAAGTGCTGAAGGCTCTTCTGAGGGGAATGAGCTCAAGAACAGTGGTACACATCCAGATTTACTGATTTTCGAACTAAGCTGCATAGTTGCTGCCACAGAAAATTTTTCTCCTACCAACAAACTTGGGCAAGGTGGTTTTGGCCCTGTATTTAAGGTACAATTACAATTCATAGACATTGTAGATATCTTGCGCATTTTTATCTGTTTTATTATTCCATTACTGTAAGGTAGGACCAAAGTTTTTTTTTTTTTTTTAATCTGCAATGATATTGAAACTCAAGAAACAGAACAAACGGGGTAATCATTTTTACAGACTCGATGACCTCAGGAAGATTACCCTTATTAAAATACAAAAAAGGACTAGAAAGTAAGCAAATTTGGCAGTAGTATGAGCTGCTGCATTACAGCTTCTCTTGACCCAAACGAAATTGCAACAAGAAAAGGAACTAGCAAGATTATGGTATTAATAATCCAGTCAGGGGGGAGGTCAGGGGATGATAGAGGGTCAAAACAGGCCTTGGCATCTCCTTCAAAACAGACGTGGTTCCACTGCTCTTTGATTGCAAGCTCCACTGCCCAGAGAATGGCGGAAGCTTCAGCTTGGATAGGCGAACAAACTTTGACATGTTTGGACCAGACTTTAACAACATCACCTCTATGATCTCGAGCTACAGCTGCCAAAGTTATTGTGGAGGAGTTCAGCTCTGCATCAGAATTAATTTTGATCCAATTCAGTGGGGGAGGGGACCAAGTTAGGACAGGCTGAGGAGAGTGTGGAGAGGCCTTTGGAGCAAAGATTGTTGATAGCTCAAGGCCTCTAGAGAGGATGTTCTGTAAGGGTGTCTGGAAATCAATCTCTCCTCCACCAAATAGAACATGATTTCTTAACCACCAAATCTCATCTAAAGTGACTGCCATGTTCAAAAATACAAACCAGAGCTCATTTGAAGGGCAGGTGGATTTAGGGGGGGTCCAAGATAAGCTTGATGATGTCTTTGGGGTCGTTGAGATTGACTTCATCAGCTCTAAACCCCAGCAAGCAGAGTTTCAAATTGCTCTTGCCACAGGACAGAGGAAAAAGATATGAGAACTTGATTCAATATCATTCTTACATAGCGCACAGCAGGGATCAATGTTGTCCATTCTCTATTATAGAAGCAGATAGAGCTTTGTTGCTTTAAAATAATAGTCATGAGTAAGCTTAAGTTTGGGTCATGATTTAAGGGCCAATTATCAAATGGTCAACAAATAGCCGTAAAAAGGCTTTCCAAGAGTTCTAGACAAGGAATAGAAGAATTCAAAAATGCAGTAATGTTGATTGCGAAACTTCAACACAGGAATCTTGTCAAACTGTTAAGTTGTTGCATTCTGGAGGAAGAAAAGATGCTCATTTATGAATACGTGCCCAACAAAAGTTTAGACTCTTTTATTTTTGGTATGTATTCTTCCTAAAAATCTATGGCCTTCATATTTTATGTGCCTTTATTACATATGTGCAAAAAATAATATGTTTGAAGTACCTAGAACCACATATTTCAACATCACATTTTGAGTATACCTGAGCAAAATTTTATTACAGATCATACAAGAAGTTCATTCTTAGATTGGATTAAAAGCATTGAAATCATCATTGAGATTGCTCGAGGGATTTTGTATCTTCTTCAAGACTCAAGATTGAAGATTATCCATAGGGATCTTAAAGCCAACAATGTCCTACTAGATGCCAAGATGAATCCCAAGATTTCAGATTTTGGCATGGCCTGTATATTCAAAGAGGGCCAAACTCAAGACAAGACAACCAAAGTTGTCAAAACATAGTAAGTATAAAACATTCATAAATTTACACACACATTCTAGACTTGCACGCCTGCAGACATACAAAGAAATTAAAACATTATGAAAACTTTAAGATTACCTTGGATAATGTCTAGCTACAGTGGTTATATGTCATCAAAGTATGCAATATTTGGAAAGTTTTCAATAAAATCAGATGTCTTTAGTTTTGGTGTCATCTTATTGGAGATAGTAAGTGGCAAGAAGAATAGTGATTCTTATCAAGAGCATCCTTCCCTAACGTTAATAGGGCATGTAAGTAATAGAAAACAACAATCTTTTACCATTTGCATTTACAGTACAGCTTTTTATAGAAAATGTGACCAACCACACAGGTCTGGGAACTATGGAGAGAAGATAGAGCTTTGGATGTAGTTGATTCATCAATAAAGGAGTCGTGTTTCAGATGAAGTCCTGAGATGCATTCAGGTTGGGCTGTTATGTGTACAAGAACTAGCAGATTGACCAACTATGTTGGCAATTCATCTCATGCTGAGTAGTGAAAGAGCTCTTCCTTTTCCTAAACAACCTGCTTTCATTTTCAGAAGACCTTCCGAAAAATTGGACTCAGTCACTGGAGGAGCTTCTTGTACTATAAATGAAGTGACAGTAACTATGTTTGAAGCCAGATAAAGGTAATGATTCTGGTTTAAACAATGAGACATTCTTAGTAGATTTTTCTCTCTCTTTTTTAACAGCACACTATTGCCTATTACACCCCTCTGAGGTATGCCATTTGCATATATAATATGTAGTACTAGGATTTTGTATTGAAAAAATGAGCCATTTTTGTTTAGATCTCATAGGTTCAAGTATGTGGTGAGCAAACTCAAAGAGTTAGGAGCCATTGAAACATAATTAAGTTGAACAAAACTAATCAAAAGGGTTATACTTGGGATCCCTATGGCTGTGATATTTTACACTAAGTGCTTCCTTGACTCTTCTCGTCTTTTACTGTATACTTTAAACTGGTACTTATCACAGCATGTCTAGACTAGCTAAACCAACAAAATTGGCTATAATCGATAAAGATGTCCAAGACTGTTATATCAAGTGTAAACGAAAGTGAGGAATTGCACCATTAAGTTGCAAGCTAGGCAAACTAATAGCCATATAATTGATGTTTTCTTGTTCACAAACTGCATAAATTATAAATAATATCCCACTCCTTTGTATCTTTGCTTCCTGTGTCTTTTCTTTTATATAGCAAACTTGCACAAGTTAAAATCATGGTAACTCCATGTGGACCATTTAAATATAAGTTGCAGTACAAAGTTGAAGTGGAATTCTCTCACATAAAAACTCTAACTTGGCCCATCAAACTTAGATCAAACCAAAACAAATGATTATATCAATTCATTCACCATATTAGGCGAATCAATATTAACTGCATGACCACTGTCCTTGAGTATTGCTAGCCTTGATTTTGGACCCAAGTGCCTGTAAAAGCATAAACCATGTAACTTGAAAATTGGGCTTAAATTCTGAAGTTGATAAAAAGAGGAAAAAATATTACCTTTGCAATTGATGGGCCAAGAATACTGGGAAGATATTATCCTTCTCACCCCAAATTAGCAGCGTTTTCTTCACCCAAATAACAGCACATTAACATGGAAAACAAAGTTTCAATTCTTCCTTAGCTTCATGGACTCATGCATGGTGTTACATAGAAGCTAAAATTTGATTTCCCTTTGTATATACTAAGTTACCTACATTTTGTAAGTTCGCTTTGACTGTATCTATGTGAGGCCTCATAATCAGAGATTTTTTCTTTCTTTTTTTGTTTTAGTGCTCGCTAAGAGACTTGAATCCAGGACCTCATGAAATACATGATGTTTGGAAACCATTAGGCCAATTCATTGGGGTTTAGAAAACAAAGTTAATCTATGGCAAATATTCAAAGCATATAGAGACAAAGAAAAATGCTTCTAGAGCATAAAAGATATGCAAGTAATATGTGTATGACATTAACATTTAAATTTATTGTATGACACAGTCAGTATGAAATGCCAGTGATATTTGTGTACATGATATGTATCATTTTCCATGTGTTATCTTACCTTGAATCCAATGCAAATTGATATTATTTTATCATGACATCAGGCACAAATCTCAATATACGAATAACTTGATAATTTAAACATAAATTTGTATGGTAAGAAGAACGGTCCAGAAAACATTTCCTACCTTCTTCTTGACTAAGTTAGTCTACTTCTAAAATGGCTTATCCTAAATTCCTAACTTATTATCTTCAGAATTTTAAGTTATATTAAGCAAACTTCATAGAAAAAGTTATACATTTTCTTTTTATATTAGGGCTTGGGGCTTTTACACATTGAAATTCCATACTTGAATTACATACTTCTATGAGCTTTTCCATTTGATTCATAGTATAATTTGAGTTTCTTGGTATTCATCACCATGAACATGAAGTAATTCTTCATATCAATAAAGTTCATTACTTATCAAAAAAAAAAAAAAAAAACTAAACACTCTGAGCTCCCAAACACGAATATTGACTTTCTCAGCAAGCAAACACAAATTTCAGAAACAGAAACACTAATTAATTATTGATAACAATAATAAAACCAAAAAAAAAATTCCTTTTAATCCAACATAATTCTAAACACAATTCGATATCTCTCCCCGTTAAAAAGTTCGTTTTCCTCTGCTTTTTTCTACTTTCTCACTAACCAAACAGACTATTAATCAAACAGAAGCTTCTAGAACATAAATAAAAAATAGAAAGTAAAACGCACCGTTAGGTTCGTTGAACGACGACGGCTTTGTCACCGGACTCTTGAGATAAGAGGACATTAGGCTTGAAGGTTTTCCAACTAGAATCGACGGCCGATTTGGCCTCGACGGTGCCACGTAGGACAACGAGTTTCTGATGATGATGATGATCGGACGGCTGGGAGGGGGAGGAGGAGTCTCGGTTGTCGTGGACGGCGAGGATGGAGCGGAGGTCGGACACGTGGACGACGGAGGGAGCTTTGAGGATTTTGTTTAGGGAGGAAGAGGTGGCGGAGAATTAGAGGAGGGAGCGCACGGCGGCGTAGGCTAAGGCTATGCCCAAGACGGCGCCGTCGAAGGAGAGGGCGAGTTGGGAGAGGAGAGAGGCTAGGACTTGTTCTGGTGAAAGACATTTGGCGCTTCGTTAGGGGCAGCCACATTCGGTTGTGTGTGTGTGAGAGAGAGAGAGAGAGGTTTTGGAGAGTGAAGAGAAACTGAGAAAGTGGGGAATGGGGAAAAATACAGTGAGTGGGGGAGAATGGACTTTAAATTTCAACTATTAAATATAAAAAATGAAAAAAAAGTAAAAAGGGTAAAAAAAAAATTGCAAACTATGAGAGACTTGGGTGAAGTGCTAGGTGCAATTGCTAATCCCAATCTAGAATGGGGAGGGCGTGTTTGGCCAATTAGATTGAGGAATGTGGTTTTTTTTTTTTTTTTAGATAGTTTCAATCTACAGGTTCTGCTCTTGATAATATCTCTTTAGATTGTGTTAACGGGCACAATAAAGTGTTCGTTAATAACAGTTTTTTGCACTTCTTTTTTTTTACTTTTTGCAGCTCTTTATTCTTTCTGACAATTTTTTAGCAATTTTTTTAATCAATTTTGGCAATTCTTTTAATAATTTTTTGTCATTTTTCTTAACACAACCCATTAAGAGAAATCTTAACAAGCACTGGCAAATTTTTTTATTATCATTTTTGGCAATTCTTTTAATAATTTTTTGTCCTTTTTATTAACACAACCAATTAAAGGAAATCTTAACAAGCACCTCACAGTATTTGTTAACATTTCTCTATCACTTTATCATCAAACCAAGATATCAATCAATTTTTAGTGTAGGCGGGAATCAAAGTTTAGATCTCTTATTCAATCATTAGAGACTTTACTAATTGAGCTAATTAAAACCTACCAGGAATGTGGGTTTTATTATAACTAGAGAGTGTGAATGACAAAAACAAAATCGAATACTCTCTCTTTTTTATTGTAACTCTATTGATTTTTTAAATTTATTATTTAAATTTAAATCGCTCTTCTCTATTTTTCATTATTATTATCAAATATCACATCGTCAAAATCATATTAATTCTAAAGAACTCATGAGACTACTTAACATATCTAAACAATTTCTCTATTGAAATTTTGTGATTCTCTTAAATATCTATTTAGATATATTGATATTTAGATATATTCTTAGTTATTTGAGTAATTTCTTTCCTCAAATGAAAGTCAAGGAGATATGAGATATCAAATTTTTACACTAAAAAAAAAAAAAGTTATGACTGTTAAAATTGCCTCAACAAATCCCAATTTAAGTCGTCCTAATACCTAGTTACACAAATCCCAAGATTGTCACATCATCATAAACAAAACTAAGAATTCAAAATTCTCAAAGCTTAATTGATCAGCTACTATCAAGCTAGTATCATGGTATAAGTTACCTCGATGGATCGACTGGTGTCGAGTGATCTATCAAGACAGTAGATGCATCACTAAAATGATAAAAACTTTGGGTAGTTTGATCGTATCTTCTAGTAGTCTTTCTTGAATAGCTTCTAGAAACTATATACTAAGACTCAAATACATAAAAAGTGTGTTCTGACTCTAATTTGCTAACATACAAAAATATGACCCTAACAAAACACATTATGACATTAACTAATGAAGTATTGCCAGAACTTTTCTTTTCTAAGGAAAATTAAATTCCATGCATCTATATGCTTGAATTTAATTGGAGAACCTAATGTATTGTACATAAAAAAATTAATAAAAAAAAAAACTATATCTAAGATTTATTCTTGTTTTAAATAATACATATCAGTTTCTTGTTTTCTTAAAGAGAAATAGCTAGGGTGATAAGTCTTTATGCTTGAGCCATAAGTTGATCTGAACTTCATCAATTATACATACATTCATATATGTATATATTTATTTATTTATTTTTCTTAAATGTATAATCACCTTCATGCAATTCATTTAAAAGTAATGACATTAAAACAAATGAATAACTACCCAAAAATTACATTTGTCTATTTATAGCATTTATATTTAAAAAGACTTTCACTTAAATTTAGCTATACCGAAGAAACTAAAATGCGACATTAATGTGGCTCAATAAAAAAGCAACAATAAATTTTATACTTAATATTTTAGATATTTGAGATTTATATATATTTTTTAATAAATTTGGATTTATATTAGGTGCTTTCAACCCAAAACCATGTTCTCTCCCATTATGTAAGTGCACAAAAATAGATCGAAGTGGACCAAAATGAATCGAAGTGACCTGAATGGACCGAATATGACCAAATGGAACAAAGTGGATCAAATGGATAGCATATGACCAAATAGGAACAAGGTGGACCGATTAGGACCAAAGTCAACATAATGGATCGGACAGAACCAAATTGAACCGAATAGGACCGAAGTAGACATATTGGACGAAAGTGGATCAAATAGACAAACTGAACCAAAGTGGACTGGATAGAAGCAATGTGGACTGAATAGGACCGAAAAAAAAATGGACCGAAGAGAACCAAAGTGGATAAAATGGACCAAATAGAACCAAAGTAGACCGAATAACCCGAATACCACTGAAGTGGATCAAAGTGGACAAAATGGACTGAATAGGACCAATTGGACCAGATAGAACTAATGTGGACTGAATCGACTAATTTGGACCGAATTGGACTAAATAAGACTGAATGGGATGAATTGGACCAAATAGAGCTTTAGTGGATATAATGGATTAAATAGGACCGCATATGACCAAATTGGACCAAAGATGATAGAATGGATCAAATAGAACCCATATGAACCGAATAAGACTTTTGAATTTTTTTTTTTTTTTTTTTTTTTTTTGGTTATTGCATTTTTAGGGCTCATATTTCTAATGTTTATTTTAGTATTTTCTTTGTATTTTTTAAACTCAAAATTAAAGAGTTTAGTCCAAATATAATAAAATTTCATACTTTTCACCCAAAAATGAAGAAAAGATGATTTTTTGAGCTAAACTTAATAAGAAAACCTACAAAAAGAATCAATTTAAGGTCTAATTAGTCAAAAAATGTCTGAAGCAAAACTAAAATTGACCAAGTGGACTAAATTGGACTAAGTGGAACAAATTTGATCGAAGTAGACCTAATTGGACTGAATAGAAATTTTTTCATTTTTAGGGAGAACAAATTAACTTCAAAAAATTTAAGAGAAAAAATTATACATTATATTACAATATAAAATAATTATTTATTCTCACGCATCGTGTGAGTCTGCGACTAGTTGTTTTAATGCTGACTCAATTAGGTAACACTTATCCCATTAAACGTCTTGATAAACTGGGTCATCTACTCATCTGTGGGTTCTACTTAGTTCAGTTGATAAAATCTTTTATTGTCAAATAAAAGATCTAAGGTTCAAACCTCCACTTACACCAAAAAATCAATTGGTTTCTTGGCTTGATTAATGATAACGAAGAGCAATCATTGTAGAGCAAACCTCATAGGTTAAATTCAATCGCATCTGTCAAGGAACGCAAATGCTTCAGCAAGAAGGACTAATTGAATTTTGCCTCTATGAGATCTTGCACCACTCCCCTCCATTCCAAAAGTTTTTCTTCAGTCAAGGAGTCAAGAGAGGAATCCCTCAACGAGATCAGCACAACACATAACAGCTCCATCAAAATGTTGTCTAGAAACACACCTCCCCTGAACCCACTAGTGAAGTTTCCATGGGCCTTGAACAACCCTTCCAATAATGGTAGACCCTCCACGGGCACAAAGAAGTGTAGGAAGGTACCAAATAAAGGCCCAAAGCAATGAAAATGGCTTGTAGGGAGGTTGTTGAACTCCAGGAGATCAAAGCGGGCCAGGAAAGTAGGAAGCCTTAAGCCAGAATCTGAAACAGTAACCTCTGGAGTCACCTTTGGATGATTTGGGGGGGTCCTTGCCTAAGATTTAGCCACCTAGACGTTAGGACCAGATCCCACAGCCACCTCAAGAACTACGAGCTCAGGACCCTTAACACCTGTATTAGCACCTATAAAAGCAGACAAAATTCAAAAAGGGGAAAGAACAAAGGAAGAAATGTAAAGTGGGTAAGCAAAAGGAAGCTAAAAGGGAAACCAGTATCAGCTTCGTGTGGCTGAGCCTCCTCATCCTCCCCCTCTGATTTCCTGGAAGACTCTGTAAAAGAACACACAGCACATTGGAGAAAGGGTGAGGAAACTTTGGCAAAATGGTTGAAGGAAGGAAAGGATACTGGGGGCTTTACCATAAAAGGAAAGGGAAGATGGAGAAGTACAGTGAGGGTGAACAACACACACCTTCAGAGCCTTTTGACTCCAAGGAAGAGGCGGCCCCAAGGGCAAATTCAACACTAGCTTGACCTAAAAGGGACAAGAGAAAGGGAGACACACAGTAACAACAATGAATTACTATAAAATAAAAGAGAGAAGAAGGAAAGAGACTTGCCCTTCTCTCTCTCTTTACAGATTCTCCAATGGTCTTTTGTTTACTATGGGTTCGCCTAGAGGGTCCTAAGGGAGACTGGGGTATAAGATCAAAGGACCCCGAAGAACCCTAGGCTAAAGAACTCACAGGAACTAGAGAGAGAGAGAAGACTCTACCTTAGTCTTCACTTTACTCCTTGGAATTGAAGGATGGCCAACTTCCTTTGCAATTGCAAGGGGGCTCACTCACTTAGGTTCCTCAGAAATTACTAAATGTTTCTAGGATCTTGCAGTTTTCCTCTTCTTAGTTTCAGTACCATCAGCACTTTCTTCAAGCTCAGCTCTTTTAATACTTTCCTGTTTAATCTTATTCTCTGTACCTTTGCCTATGGGAGTAGCAGCACCAATTGCCTTTACTGCCCCTCTCTTAATTGGCACACCAGAAGAGGTGCCAACAATAAGGTCACACCCTGACCAAATCTCCAAAAAATCTTGCACATAACACACCCAACAATCCCTAGAAGCATGCCATTTCACAAATCCTATTTTGCTGCTTATGGCAGCAGATACAATACCAACAGTAAGGAGGGACAGGCGTCTGTTGGAGGTAGAAGCAAAGAGAATATTAGGATCGGGAACCTTCCCAATCTTGCCAAAATCGATATAGTCAAAGAAGGACTTTTGGACTCTTCTCCAGTAACCAGTAAAGCCACTGGAAGCAAAGACTCCCTCTGGGAGTTGGGCACAACAAACTGAGAACTCCTATGCGACCAATAAGAAAAGGCTTGAACCCTTAGAAACGGATCAAGAGAAGGAAGAAAAGGTACTATATCTTTAAACACTAGTGGGATTTCCTGATCAAAACCAAATTGCCGGAGTACACGGTGTGCTGAGTAGTGGGTGTTCCTGGGGCCACTTGAAGAGGGCATGGGAAACCATGAAGGATTGATGCAAGCCAAGTAAGCCAAACTGCCTTCATCACTAGGTCGTAGGTCAAAGGTATTCCTTAGAGAGTTGAGAAAAGAAGCTAATACAGAATCACAGGCGAACCCAAGACTGAACTCCCGGGAAGAATGCTAACTCAAGTGCGCCGTTTGGTCAAATAACTTAACCAAATTGAGGCTACCACCTTTCAAGTTAGCCTAATGAAAAATGATGGGGTGACTATTTGTAGAACTACCACATAGACCCTTAATCACATCAGGAGATCCTTGGAACTTATCTTTTACAAATTTCAAATTTCTACACTTTGACAAAGTGACAGAAGAGTAGTCTCACATGAATACCTAGAGAATGGAACAGTGAAGAGACGGAGTGATAACATAGCAAAAATCACCCTTGACTTTATCTCCATGGAGCAAATCCAATTAGGAGTAAAAATGGTCCAAGAACATGGGGGCAAGGGGATACTGAGCACCCTGGACCAGTCTAATTGTCACAGGGAAGAAAACAGACTTAACCCTGTATCCGAAGAACTCACTAAATAACAACTTATTGAGCCAGAGCGCTAGGAACCTAGCTCGCCTAACTGCCTTGTCCTTCTCTCGTGAAAGGTTCATGACCCACTTGCCCATTCTGGTCAGTTTCCCACCAAGAGAAGTGATACGCCCGCCAAAATGACTGAATAATTTGTCTTCCACTTCTTGATCCTCGTTGGAAAGACTGATGTCGAAAGGATTCTCATCTCCAAACACTGGAAGGAGAAAGTTATTGACCACATCCTATAAGGTGATAGTAAGCTCACCATCAGAAAAGAAAAATGTATGAAGAGAAGGGCACCAACGGCGTACCAAGTGCCTGAGGCCCTTAGCGTCTCTAAAACCTTCAAGGTTCCTGGAAATTGCCACTGCCTTTAGGATATCGGCGCGCTCTAGACAACCAACAAATTCCCCATCAGAAAGTTCCTTGTCCACCCAAATAGGCCAACTGGTGATTTTCCCATGAACGAAGTCAAAGAAAATAGAAACTGCCTCTCGAGATCCTCGCCTAATTTGGAGACATAAAATCTCTCTTGGATCTGAAACTTAGGCAGAACTAGCAAAACTAGACTGACCAGAGAACACCCAAGTATGACGGGAAGGAGGGGCCTCACCGTGAGACACCAGAGAAAAAAATAGGCTAGGGGTGTACCAAGGGTCCCGTAAAGGGAAAGCTGGGCATTTTGTGACCCCCTGTGATTTGCCCTATGCAGACCCAGAAGAACTTTCACCCTCGAAAGGATTAGGAGTACGCTCCCTCCTTTTCATGAGAAAGAAGAAGCCATAGAACAAAAAATGTACTAGGAAGTAGGGAAATCAAAGGAATGAAGAACACAGAAGAAGAAGAAAACAAAGAAACAAACTAATTGGAAAGAAAAGGATAAGCTTTGGAATAGAAGACTCTGGAAAGTGAAAAGAAAAATATGAAGTGACTGCAATTATGGTGCAAAGAACAGTTGAAGAAGACAATGTGTGGAAAGGAGCGCCAATTGCCAAAATTTAATTTTAAAATAGAAGAGTTATTGACGGTTATTAATGGGAGTTACGGGGAACGTGAGAAGTGGGTGGGAAGATTTCACTGCAGCATTCAACTGCCACATTCAGTGCAAAGGGGTGGAGTTACCAAAAAAAAAAAAGTGCAACACGCAAAGAAAACCAGGATACCCAAAAGTAGCGGGAAAGACAGGACCCTAAAGGAAGAAAAAATGGGACCCTGAAGTTAATTAAAATAGTGAAAAAGGAATTCCTACAAAAATTAAAGGCTCCGGTCTACTCATGAATGGGCTACAGGCAACCCATGAGCTTGGAGGGCTAAATGTTGAGGTCTAAAAAGTTACAATGCTGCACTAAGGCCCAAAATGGCATAGTAAGTTGAATTCCATAGAAAAAAAAATAAAAATAAAAGGCTTGAGCTTACAGTAAGGAAGAAAGGATTTAAAGTCCAAGACCCACAAATGGATAGTCCTTAGGGCCCATGAAATGAAGGGAAGAAATAAGAAAGCTCAACCCACTAAGATCAGAAGATCAATAGGGAATTCAGTGGTAAGAACTGGGCCAAGATACCTAGGGGCTGCCAAGAGCTCGGGATCCTCGGGATGTACAGCAAAGATAGGATGAGATTAAGACAGCTCAAAAGGAGTGCCAAGAAACACAAGAAACAAAGGACAAATACGTCCTTATCAGCCACTCAATAATGCAAAAAGGAATCAAAAAGCTTGGACACTAACAATTCATAAACAAAAAGCTGGTACCTCAGGGAACCCAGAAAGAAGAACCATGAAAGGAAGCAACTAGGAGAACTTTCAACCTGGCAGGGATGGAATCGGCTCACTCTGGAAACAATGACAAAAGGAAAGGCAGCCAAAAAGCTGAGTCTGAAAAGGTGAGAAAAACCTTGAAGGAATAGAGATTAGAGGCCAGCCCTCTAGGGACGCCCCAAAACGGAAAGTCAGCAAGAGGCTTTTTGGGGAGAAAGCACCAGAAGAAGAAAATTATGAGAAACAAGGGAGGGGCCAGCCACTAAAGTTGCTAGCACAACATTGGCTCTAGTACCCAGGGAAGCAAAGAAGGGGAATTAGTGGTACCCCGGAACCCTAAGATGACACTATAAAAGGGGAAGCATCCAACAATAAAGGGACATTCAACAATAGTGAATCAGAATAGAATTATTGAGAAAACTATATAAAAAAAAAAAAAAAAACTCAAAGAAAGTAGTAAAAGAAAGGGAAATATCGCCCGATATCCTAAAAACAGCCACTATAGGACATACTTGGATTCAAAGGGATTCAAACTTTGCAAGTCTAAGAGACTTAGAGAGCCATCTAAGTCTGTAATTTTTGAGCTTATTTGGACCTTGTAACACGTCATAGTGAGCACGCTGTAATTCACAATTAAGAAAAGTAATGAAATACTCACATTATTCTAAGGATCCTTAGCATTTATTTTGTGTATTTCTTTATTACATTGCTCCTTTACTGTTTCTTGCTATTCCATACATATATATTTTTGTTTGCTAGTATGTATGTATTGTAGGATTCTTGCTCTGTGCACCACTTGGTTTGTAATCAGCTTATTTAGCTGCGGTGAACCAAGCCCAGTCCCTTAAAACAACAACTAAAAAGTCCAGGGTCCTTGCTTCTACTTAGGCCTGGACACTGTCTGAAAAGGGTCCCTCACAAAGGTAATTTGGAAGTGCAAAACATATTACAGTCCACGTCACCATATTTTTCGTCAATTGAATTTATCATATATGTGGATTAAGATACAAATATATCGTATATAGCAATCTAGGATATTGCACTTGATCCAATAGCTCTCATTCATCTCACAAAATATTTTTACTTCTTCAATTTTTAACTTTTCATTATTTACTTCTAATTTTTATTTAATGAGATTCAAAGTTGCTTTTTTTAACTCTCAATTTTAGTTATTGAGTGCAATTGCACATGTTGCTCAATCCCATATATGTAACAGCCATTCACAATAGGAGGCTCCCATGATCTATGGGACCCATTTGTTGGAAGAGAGCTCGCTGCATGTATCTAATACAAGTGATAATTACTCCTCAATAAGGAGAGTGCCTATGCAAATTGCAATGCAACACCTTGAGGAGTGATACCCTAAAACCTTAGGCCAAAAAAAAAAAAAGAAAAAAAAAAAAGTTTACTACATGACTAATGTCCCTTAGTATCGCCACTAGCTTCTATTTCAGTCCTTAGCAAGGCCCGACTGTATCAATCATCGTTTTAAAAACACATCACTAACTCAAGGCAGGATGGGTAGCCCTGCCTCCATTAACACTTTTGAGTAATGGTACAAACTCAATATGTTTTACAATTTTTTTCACAATTGTTGACAAGGTCTATTGTGATCTATGCAACATCATTCAAGATGTGGCTCAAAGCAGAATATGATGGTCCAAAGAATGGAACTTTCACAAGACCACCTGTGAAAACCCCAAGTCTGGATTTGTTTGCTCATGACCGTTGTTACTAAAACATTGTGGGCCCCATACAAATAAAGCCAAGACCGATAGTCTGTTGAACTAAGCCCATGTGTGCCACAATATTCAACCTGTTTGATGCATCCAGCAATAGGAGCTGATCAGCGAGTACATCAAGTTGCACTAAAAGTAAAACTAAAAAGAAATGATATTCAAAATGTATTAAATAACAGTTATGAAAGTCATCAAAAGCCTTCACTGGAAAATTGACAACTAGAGAATTCTCAGTCCATATGCACAATTCTCAGTCATCAAGTCTGGATTTGTTTGCTCATGACCGTTGTTACTAAAACATTGTGGGCCCCATACAAATAAAGCCAAGACCGATAGTCTGTTGAACTAGGCCCATGTGTGCCACAATATTCAACCTGTTTGATGTGTCCAGCAATAGGAGCTGATCAGCGAGTACATCAAGTTTGCACTGAAAGTAAAACTAAAAAGAAATGATATTCAAAATGTATTAAATAACAGTTATGAAAGTCATCAAAATCCTTCGCTGGAAAATTGACAACTAGAGAATTCTCAGTCCATATGCACAATCCTCAGTCAAACCTTTTTTTTTTTGGGGGTCTCAACCACAAAAAAAAAAAAAATAAATAAATAAATAAATAAAAATAAAAAAAAAATTTGTTCCACTTTAAGAAACCATTTGCACAAACAAGGATGTGCTAAAAAAAATGTTCAACTCTTTGATTCTAATCATTCTCTTCTTCAAATTTTGCACTTCCCTTGACACCTTAACAACAAACCAATCCATCAAGGATGGCCAGTCTTTGATTTCCAAACACAACAACTTTGCCTTAGGTTTCTTCAGCCCTGGCAACTCTAGCTACAAGTATCTTGGCATTTGGTATGTCAAAGTGACACCACAAACTGTTGTGTGGGTTGCAAATAGGAACGATCCTATTATTGATTCTTCTGGAGTTCTCTCAATCAACCAACATGGAGATCTTGTCCTCCATGACAGTAATAACCCTCTACTTTGGTCTACAAATGTTTCTGTCCAAGACCAAGTGACAACCTCCTCGGTAGCTCAGCTTCATGATTCAGGAAACTTGGTCTTAGTCCAGGACAATAACAAAAAGGTGTGGCAAAGCTTTGACTATCCTACAGATACTCAGCTTCCAAACATGAAGCTTGGTCTGAACCTTATGACTGGGATAAACATGTTCCTAACATCTTGGAAGTCAAAAGATGACCCTGGAACTGGAAACTGTAGCCTTAAGGTGAATCCTAATGGCTCTCCACAATCCATTGTGTATAAGGGTTCCACCCCACATTGGAGATCAGATCCTCGGCCATGGATTAGTGTGACAAATGTAACAGAATCACCACGTGTAAATTGCGATTTTGTTAACAATAAAGATGAGATATATTATGCCTACTTTGTTGAGGACCCTTCCATCGTGATAAGAGCAGTGTTGGACAACACTGGATTGCTTCAGAAACTTGTGTGGGATGATGGTGTTCATCAGTGGAAGGAACATTGGTCAGTTCCTAAATACCGGTGTGACATGTATGGACAGTGTGGTTCATATAGTAAATGTAGTCCAGGTCACCGATTTGAGTGTATGTGTTTGCCAGGGTATGAGCCTAAATCACCGCGAGAGTGGGATCTCAGAGATGGTTCGAACGGGTGTGTGAGGAAGCACTTGGAGTTGTCTGTGTGTGGGAATGGAGAAGGATTTGTGAAAGTGGAGCGTTTGAAGCTTCCCGATTCATCATTCAGTGCAGCTTGGACAGGGATGGGTAGATTTGAATGTGAGCAGGCATGCTTGATGAATTGTTCTTGCACAGCTTTCAGCGTCGTGAATATTGATGGGAAGGGAACCAATTGCTTGGCATGGTATGGAGAATTAATGGACATTCTAGAGCAAGTAGATGAAGGGTTAGATCTAAATGTTCGTGTGGATGCGATTGAGTTAGGTAACCTTCTTTCCTCCCTCACATTTTCATTAAACCTTTTCATTTATTTCTTTTTTCAGTTTTTTCCTCCTCCTCCAGCTAAGTATATAAGGAAATCCAAAGGCTCTCTTAGCAAGCAGAGGAAGCTGGCTATTGCATTAGTGTCTATTGTTGTGCCAATGTTTCTGGTATCCTTACTAACCTATATTTGGCTAGCGAAGAAGAAGAAAACAAAAGGTAAATAAAGTCACTTGTGCATTGTATTGTTCACATATACATGTGGTCGGCTCAGCTATGACAAAATGTCCCATATATCAGGAGTCATTTAGATTAGTCCTCCACATGATGTGAGCTATATTATATAGATCCTGAATTACAAAGTTATATTAAGCAATGTCTCTCAAATATGTTTTGGGACAGTGAAGAGAAAAGCACACAATCAATCAATAAATTTTGCGAGTACCAAAGTTTCTTTCGAGGGGCATGAGCTCGAGGACAGTAGTACACATCCAGATTTACCGATTTTCAATCTAAGCTGCATAGTTGCTGCCACTGAAAATTTCTCTCCTACCAACAAACTTGGGCAAGGAGGTTTTGGCTCTGTATTTAAGGTACAATTACAATTCATTGACATTGTTACGCATTTTTATCTGTTTTATATTCCATTACTATAACCTACGACCAAAGTACGTTATTGAAGAAACAGATATAGCTTTGTTGCTTTAAAATAATATTCATGAGTATGCTTAAGTTTGGGTCATGATTACAGGGCCAATTATATAATGGACAACATATAGCTGTAAAAAGGCTGTCCAAGAGTTCTAGACAAGGAATAGGAGAATTCAAAAATGAAGTTATGTTGATTGCAAAACTTCAACACAAGAATCTTGTCAAATTGTTAGGCTGTTGCATTCAAGAGGATGAAACGATGCTTATTTATGAATACATGCCCAACAAAAGTTTAGACTCTATTATTTTTGGTATGTCTTCTTGCTAAAAATCTTTGCCTTCATGTTTTATGTTCTTTTATTATATATGTGCAAAAAGGGAAAAAAAAAATCTTTGTAGTTCCTAAATCCACATTTTTCAACACTATTACGTCATATTTGGTACACACTTGAGCAAAATCTTATTGTAGATCATACAAGAGCATCATTCCTAAATTGGAAGAAACGCTTTGAAATCATCCTTGGGATTGCTCGAGGAATTTTGTACCTTCACCAAGACTCAAGACTAAAAATAATCCATAGGGACCTTAAAGCCAGCAATGTTCTTCTAGATGCCGAGATGAATCCCAAGATTTCAGATTTTGGCATGGCTCGTATATTCAAAGAGGACCAAATTCAAGATAAGACAACCAGAGTTGTCGGAACATAGTAAGTCTAGTACACATGCAAGACTACACACACTTAAACTTGCATGCTTGAACACATATATAGTTATAAAGCATTATGCAAACGTTAAGATTACCTTTGATACTGTTTATCTGCAGTGGTTACATGTCACCAGAATATGTAATATTTGGACAATTTTCAACAAAATCAGATGTCTTTAGTTTTGGTGTCATATTATTGGAGATTGTGAGTGGCAGGAAGAATTGTGATTCTTATCAAGAGCATCCTTCTCAAAATTTGATAGGGCATGTAAGTAACAAAGAGCCACTATCTTTTACCACTTGCATTCATAGTACATCTCTTTATAAATAATGCTACAAACACACAGGTTTGGGAACTATGGAGAGAAGATAGAGCTTCGGATATAGTTGATTCATCGATAAAGGAGTCATATGTTTCTGATGAAGTTTTGAGATGCATTCAAGTTGGTCTATTATGTGTTGAAGAAGAAGTAGTGGATCGACCAACTATGTTTGCAGTTAATCTTATGCTGAGTAGTGAAACAACTCTTCCTTCTCCTAAAAAACCTGCCTTCATTTTAAGAAGTCCTTCCAAAAAATTGGACTCAATCATAGGAGGAGCTTCTTGTTCTATAAATGAAGTGACAATAACTAAATTTGAAGCTAGATGAAGGTAAAGGTTCTAGTTTAAGCAATGGCACATCCTTAGTAGAGTTTTCTCTCTTTGTTCCCTAACAGCACATCTTTTACTAATTTTATTACACCCCTCTAACTTATGCCATTTGCATGCATAACACTACGATTTCTTATTGAAAAATGTCTCATTTGTGTTTTGATCACCTAGATTCAAGTAAGTGGCAAGTAAACTCATAGAGTTAAGGAGACATCTAAACTTTTTTTTGAATTAGAAAATAATAATAATTTAGACACTGAAGCATCTAAGGTATTTCAACTTATCTATAGATATCTAAAAGTTGAAGTGTAGCATTTATTATTAATATGCTCCTGTTGAGCCACATCAGCGGCCACATCATCAATCCCACTAACTTTTTTTTTCTTTTTCTTTTTCTTTTCCTTCCTTTTGCAAATTAACATTTTCCTAATTATTACTCCATCACATCCAAAAAAAAACTTCATTTCTTAATTAACATTTCCTAACTTTTCAACTTTCCATTTATTATTCCATCAAACACCATCTATATCTATATCTATATCTATATCTAAATATATTACTAAAAACTAAAGCATAGCATTTAATATTACTACACTCACGTTGAGCTACATCAACAGCCACGTCATCATTTTCTCTTTCCAATTTTTCTTATATATTTTTTAAAAAAAATTCTCATTTGGGGTGACTTAAAAACTCCATTATTTAAAAATTAAAATATCTTTAACCATTATTTTTATTATTAATTTTCCAAAACTCTCCCTCCATTTTACCTCTTCATCTCCCCAATACTTTCTACCTTAATATCATTCTTTCTCTGCCTTTTTATCTTCCTTTATTTTGACTCTTCTTATTCTCAACATCTTACTATAAATTTGACATTTTCTTTTTCATTCTATGCATAGTTTTCTCACACAAAAAAAGGTTACTTCTCTCTCTCTCTCTCTCTCTCTCTCAATTTGTTTTTCATTTTTGTTTGATTTTTTTTTTTTATTGCATCAATTCTTTAGGTTGATGAATTTTTGTGTTAATTTGAACTCTA
This sequence comes from Quercus suber, assembly GCF_002906115.3. Taxonomy (NCBI): domain Eukaryota; kingdom Viridiplantae; phylum Streptophyta; class Magnoliopsida; order Fagales; family Fagaceae; genus Quercus; species Quercus suber. Next base: position 636,625 of record NW_027069549.1, read on the forward strand.
CTTTGGGTTGATGTAATTTAGTTTTTTGTTTTAAGTTGTTATCTTTTATATTCTTTTTGATTAGATATTATCCTACTGCATTATACATATAGTATATAATAATATAATGTTATTATATTACATAGAATGACTTGGATAATTTTATGGTTATTGCTATATATTTTATTTTTACTTTTTTCCTCTCATCTTATGTTATTCAACATTTAAATCCAATTACATCATCCATACTATTAAATTATGCAACACAAATTAAGAAAATTGCTAGACACAAACTTGCCTTCCTTTACCATACATTGGGGGAATCAATATATTTGTGTGATAAAGGGTCATATAATTCTAATTTAGATAGCACACTTTGAATGTGTCTAGACCCATAGATTGAGCAATTTGTAGACTTAAAATGCTATTGAGAATGAACTTTTTGAATTAATTCTAAAAAAATATGAACTACTATATATCATTTAGATAAAAACTTTTATCATAGATACATTAATATTTTTTTGCCACAAATTTAAATCACACAAACTTAAAAATTTTATATTATGTGTTAGCATCGTCTCTGCTTCATCTTCTTCTTCTCAAAAATGTTATGTATCATCTTTAAAGGATGCCAACAATATTGATCTTATGGGAAAAGTTAAATAAAATATTGAGCAAAAAATGTTTTATATTATAATCTACTAAAAATGTTTTTTAAATATTTAAATCTTTCTATTTTTCATATCACTGATGTGTTTCACAGTTATCACATGTGTTAACTTAAGTCTTAATATTCTTAAATTGTTTCGGCAAAAAGAAAAAAAAAATTTAAAAGTTGTCACAAAAGAGGAGTTCATGTGAAGTTTTTTGCAAAACGAAATATCTATTTTGTAAGGCCACCAAACTTGATAATTTGCAAATGATGAAACCACTTGCAACAATATTTTCATAGTTATATAGTTTCAACTAAAGCAATTGTGTATACTTTTAGTCTTCCAAAAACACACATCTTCAAGTGGTTAAACATTCATCTTGGGTAGTTTTAACTTTTCATATAATTTTACCTTTACATATTCATTTATTTTAATTAAAAAAAAATTCAATTTTTTAATTTAGATTTTTACAAAGTAAACAATGAAATAATGATTCATGAATAATAATAAAAAAAAAAAAATTATCTATGCATATTTATCTTGTGCGGTTGTAACTTTACATATAATTTTGCAGTTATATATTCATCTACTTTAATTTAGATATTTATAACTTAATAATGAAATCTATACAGAAGGCAATTAAAACAATCATATTTCTACAATTCAAAAAGTCACAATTTCTTTTTTCAAAAAAATGCCTTTTACATTTCCTTGGAATTATTTTTTTTAATGTTTTTATAAAACCTTTGACATACCACTAATCTAACCACTTCATACAATAAAAAAATTTAAGGCTCATTATTACTTCCGTTAATATATTATAGATATCTTAATTGATTGAGACCAAACTCAAGAAATGTCTTTCATATTTCCTTGAAAATTCAAAAGAAAAAGAAAAAAAAAAACCCTTTGACATACCACTAACGTAACTACATCTATAACTATTTAAGCCATCAATGATGTCTATTTCTTATTGATAACTATAAAATTTACAACTAGCAAAGGAACACACAAAGTAATAAATAATAAATGAAGGAAGAAAAAAAGAAATGAAATCAAACTTCTATTAATAATCGTTATTTGAAAAATAAAAAGGTGGTCAAGAAAAGTAAGAAATAAAATAGAGATGGCTATATAGAAGACATTGAAAACTTTATAGTGCAATAAAATCAACAATTAAATATAATAATACTAAATTTAAACTTAAAACTAATCAAACTCTAACTAGGGAAATAAATATATATATATATATATAATTATAATTTTCATACACCATGACTTAACAAAAATTTAATGAATAGTTCTACCTCTTATTTAATTTCTATGTTATGCAAATCATCAACCAATAAATATATGATCATGGTAAAAAATGTTATAGAAAAGATTATGAAAAATATGATAAAACTATTAAAAAAAAAAACTCTTTATAAAGTCTAAGGACTAAAATAGTATTTTATTTAAAAAATTATCACGCGCAATGCGCGGGTTTATGACTAGTTATATCTAAAAGTTAAAGTGTAACATTTATTATTGTTACGCTCCTATTGAGCCATTTTCCTTCCTTTTACAAATTAACATTTTTCCAATTATCACTCCATCACATCAAAAAAAAAAAAAATTCATTTCTTAATTAACGTTTCCTAACTTTTCAACTTTCCATTTATTATTCCATCAAACCCAATCTGATAATAATCAAATTTCCTTCAACTCTTTAACTCTCCCTCTCTCCAATCAATCAGTTATGAAAAGTGTTCAATTGCTACTCTATTAGAATTCCAAAAAAAAAAAAAACCTACTGTGTTGTTGTCAATATATATTTGCAATTGCTTTACCTCACTTCTGCAATTTTGGAAAGTCCCTCTAAAGTGAGGTTGTTTCTTTTTTTCTTTTTTTCTTTTTTTCTCCCTCATATTCTTTAAGTTTTTCAGATTAATTTTGTTGGTGATGTGTCATCGGAGATCTTAGGTCCAACAACATTTGTTCCCATAAACCAACCAAAAAAATCACTAAGCCATGGTAAAGAATACATTAAAGAATCACAACAGGGTCCTACTACTATAGTTTTTGTGGTCGTTGATCATGGATGAGTATTTTTTCCACTGATCAATACCTCTTATGTGTATTTGTGTATGTATTCACCATTATAAATAAATAATTCTCTTTGTATATGCGTAGCATAAATCACTTTTGTTGTGTGTACATATTAGTTGTGACATGAATGTAGATGCATAACTAAGTACAAAATTTGCTACTTCTATAAATTTGGAAGGTCCCTCTAAAGTGAGGTTTTTTTTTTTTCTTTTTTTCTTTCTTTTCTATTCTCCCTCATATTCTTCAAGTTTTCCAGATTAATTTTGTTGGTGATGTGTCATCAGATATCTCAAGTGCAACAACATTGATTCCCATAAACCAACCAAAAAAATTCTCAAAGCCATGGTGAAGAATACATTAAAAGAATCACAACAGGGTTTTACTACTATAATTTATATGGTCGTCAATCATGAATGAGTTTTTTTTTTTTTGCAACTGATCAATACATCTTATGTGTATTTGTGTGATATATTCACCATTATGGATAAATAATTCTCTTTGTATATGCGTAGCATAATCAGTTTTTTTGTATGTACATATTAGTTGTGGCATGAATGTAGATGCATAACTTAGTACAAGATATGTTACTCTTTTTGGTTTTGAATGGTAACAAATTTAGATAATTATTATGGGATGCCTTTGTTGTAAGACTTTGCCAAAACTACAGAATCTGATGTCAATGGAAAAAAAATAATAATAAATCAAAGGACATGTTTAAAACTATATAAGGTAGCAATAGACAACAGAAAAAAAGACTAGGATAAAAGATTATCCAATTTTGGACAAAGCCTCAAAATCCATGAAGACCAATTGGATGTAAGAAATTCCATGAAGATGTATGTTAGGCTATACGAAGAAATTGAATTTGGATATATAAAATTTGAAGAAGACCAATTGAATTGAATTGAGTTTCCTATCACAAGTCCTCTCTCTCCTTCTTATTGTTTTGATTTAATTTTTGTTTGAGCTAATACTTAACAATTTTGAAAGTGAGAATTTGAATTTATATCAAAACACAATCTTGGCCATGTATTTGAATGTGCCTATCAATTATTTGACTAATATCAAACATATTTTTGCGATTGATAGGCCAAGAAACGTATTGACCCCTTGTGATTAAATTAATTGATTAATTAACCAAGTTATTAATTAATCAAATTAACATACAAATGCGTGGTAGCACAAACAAATCACCAATAAACTAAATATGCAGCAGAAAATAACTAACACGGTGATTTGTTTACGAATAAGGAAAACCTGACGGTAAAAATCCCACCAAGTGATTTTCAGGTCACCACTCTCCAAATTCCACTATTATCACAACAAGCAGTTACAAGTAAAGGAATCCCAGTACTTTATACCAACCTACAGTTGAACCCTTACCCCGATACCTAATTAGACTTATTCTGTAGTGACAATTTCCTTTTTTGATGCATGGCTCCCAAGTACGTGACTAACCAATGCACAGATCCCAGTACGCGACTTCAATCACCAACTAGAAAGAGTTGTTAGTTGCAAAGTTCTTCAATTCATCCACGATGAAGATCAAGAAGATGCTTGGTCACAAAACCCAAAGGTGTACATACACAGCAACTTCTTCAGAAGAGATGAACTAGGGCAAAACTTTGTCTCTGGTCACAAATTGCTTGAACAAACTTTGCTCAATGCTTGTGCAACTTGTGTACTCTTTGAAGACCCTTAAAATAATCATTTTATATGTCTAAAGTTAGAAGAAAAGAAAGCCCAAACACATAAACATGGATCCTAAGAAATCATATCAGAAATTCTGATTTTGTAAAACTCGACAAATAGAAGCTGTCGAGAATCTGTCGAGCTAGCTGTCGAGTCATGGATAGAACAGCTTCCTTAAACCTCGACATATGCTAGCTATCGAGCTTTAGTAACTTTGCACTTTTAGCTTGTTTTCTTGGACAAACTTGAAGGCTTCAACACTTGATCTTGAAACAAGGTTTCTTGAAGTATTTCAACACATCCTAGATCTACCCAAATACAAGTAAAGTGTGTTTTGTCAAAGGATTAGCCAATTACATAAAATCATGACATATGTTCTTAATGTGAACCACATATGTCCTAACAATCTCCCCATTTGGCAATCCGTGACAAAACCACAACAAACAAATGAACATATGAGAAAAGTCATAAATCACTCAACTCATATTCACTTGTTGAATACAATAAAATCTATTCTAACACAAACTCTTGAAAAAATTTGCAAGAAGAGAGTTTATAACAAGTAGATTTTGACAACCTATATTTCTGAAACACTTTAAACAAAATTCCTCAAGGCATCTTAGTGTGAAACAAAAGTAATAGATTGCATACAAGTATAAAAAGCATGTGTATAAAGGAAGAAAAGAAACAACACATGAAAGATGGGTGAAAAAAACATACATCCACATATAAAGAATATAAGTACAATGTATGTGTAAAAGTGGTCACAAGACCCAATGTACAAGAATAATGTATCTAAAGAGGAAAGAAAAGAAAAGATACATCATATCCTCACTACGTCCCTCATATCAACAACACTCCCCCTAATACAAAAAGTCCTATACTGCCTCTCCCCCTAAGAATGACTACTCTCATATCTCCAAAACTACTCCCCTTTTTTGTCACGAATGACAAAGGGTAAGAGTGTCAAGTAGATATCTCATCGGTAGAGCTAGCATCTCCATCATCATCATCCGAAGCATCATCGTCATCACCATCATCGTCATCATCCTTATCATCAGAATCAAAAGCCACTGGAGGAGGCGGTGAAAGAGAAGCCTCAGAAGCAAAGCCACCCATGGCTGCCTACCATCGTGCAATACGACCGACATGACCATTCACCTGATACAACTCAGTAAAGAGTGTATCAAGGCAGGCATCCATGCGCTGCTACTACGCCATAATGTCTCCAAGTGACACATCGCCCATGGAAAAAGGGGCAGATGTAGATGAAGCATACCAAGATGGTGCCGAACGAGATGGAGTCGAACCAGAAGGAGGAGCTGCTGACTCCTGTCGCAACCGAAACTGTGCCTCACTACGTTTTACAGTAGCAGCATCTATGGCACACATAAAGGTGAAATGGTCAGACACAGGAAAAAGGACGAAAAAATGGCAAAAAATCCTCGTGATAGCGGAAGGAAAGATGAACTTATCACGGGATTCCAAATCTAGATGAACATCTGTAATAGAAAGAATGAAATGAGAAGGGAAATCTATAGTAAGATTCTCAAGAAAGGACAACAAAAATCGAGCACAAGGCTCTGTAATGGAGTTGTAGTGAGAGAAAGGATGGAGTACAAAGGTCATCACCATGTTCAAGAATCTAAGATCTTTAGCAAAAGGCCAACATGGTGTAAACTGACACTCACCCTACTCAGTAGGGCACTCACAAAAAGTGGACATGAGCTCATCCTTGGACACAGTCCTCAAACGCTCACAATGAGGATAGTCAAGAAACTCTATCCTAGGAACCCGAAGCACATCCATAACAAGTTGCGGTGTGATAGGGATACGCGTACCTCAAACGCAAGTGAAGAAAAAGATACTGAACAATCAATCCCATGCATGTTGGAGTAAAACTCGTGGATAAACACGAGAGAACAAGTGACCGGTGCGTCACACAGTGACTCCCATCCCCGACTATGAATGACAGTGGGAAGGTCGGTGTCAGCGAAGTCCGTCAAAATGACTTAGCGTTCTGAATGAACACCTCGTCTAGAAAAGTTCTCCAAGAAAGCCTTTCGGGCATCCTCATCATGGAACTGAATGTTAAAAGGAGTAGGATCAGAAGAAGATGATGCCCTGGAAAAAAGAGGGTTCCGAGACGAAGCAAATTTAGTCTTAGGTGCCATTGACACGACTGACGTAAACAGAAAGAGAGGGAAACAGAGAGAGACAAGCAGAAAAGTCCCAAATCAATTCAAATAAAACAAATATATTGAATAGAGAGTACATATGCATGGGAATACATGAACATATGACATGCAAAACAAATTTCATCATGGGCTCAGCCCAATCCAATCCTACCAGCACATAAACATATTGCACATATCTAAATGCATGAAAATATTGTTATAATGCATATGTGATGCAATGTATGAGATTTTAAAGCCATATAAATGAAAACCCATCCCAAAGTTTCAACAATAACTCGTCAATTTTGAAAAACCCAAAATTTTTCAAAAACCCTAAAACCTAGGTTTCAAATCATGAAATGCATAAAGAATGAAGAGATAAGAGAGCATACCAAGTGATTTGAAGCAAAGAAAGACCGAAAAACACGTGGATTGAAGGTTTTGAGTGAGAAAAGAGAGTTTGGGAGGTGAATAGGTACGGATAGATCAAGAGAGATCGAGAAAATGAGAACTAGATCGCATAAGGAAGCTTAAATAGAACCTCAATAAATCTCGATAGATAAAGGTGTCGAGAGGTGTCGAGACATCTGTTGAGGAAGGTGTCAAGAAATACAACGTCAACAAATACAGGTGTCGAGAAGGTGTCGAGGAACAAACCACCAGAACCAAGAACAGAAACTCGATCGATCGACCAGGTATCGAGAAGCTATCGAAAAGGCAGAAACTTTTTCGATCGATCCACCAAGTGTCGAGGAGGTGTTAAGATTGCGATAAGAAAAAGCTTGAGAAGCTCGATAGATAGCTAGGTATTGAGGAGGTGTTGAGAAAGTGTCGAGCTAGCTTTTAAAACCAGTTTTTCAAGAAGAGAAAAACACAGACATGAATGCAATCAGACATACAACTCAACCAGTGATCCGATAAACATATTAGGTTCTCAAAATTATCTCTCAACAAGAATTTTAAGCACATGGATCTCAAAAAACACACACACACACTAAACAAGTCAAACCAATTTTATATTTCAAAAACAAGTCAAGACAGTTTAGTGAGTATACATTAGCACATGTAAAATCACATGATGTCCAAATCACATTGTTCGAGCACATGTATCAAGAGTAGCAAAGAATATTGCGTGTTGTGTGTGAAAAACATCACAAGATTGCATAAGTGTATACATGTTATGATAATTTGAGATATGAGAAAATTACTTTAACTCACACACAATCATAACTATTTGATGGGGACTATTACCTTCGAGGTACATCCTATAGCTCCCACATCTCCTAGAAAACACGCTTGCAATCATATTTAAAGCATTTTTTATCTTTTTGCTTTTTATTTTCTTTACATATTTTTCTTTTATTTAGCATATCATTTATGAGCATACAAGAGAGAGAAAAGAAATACCCAATGATATTTGACATTCCAATTTTGTTATGCCGAAGCACACAAATGTTATTGACACTACACTTTTGCTATATCGAAGTGTACAGGTGTCATATTATGATTGGCGAGTAACAGTGGTGAGATGGTTATTTATGTCTTTCTCTTAGGATTTTTTAGTCCTACCCATCAAAAAGAGTGATATGAGTGTTAAGTACAAGAGATAACTTAATCTTACTCATCACAAACAAGAGCCACAAAGTTTACTTGCTTAGTTGTGCATAGAGATGTTCATCTAAGCTACAAAAAATACAAAGTTTAGAAAACTTTGTTTCAATGGCCATCTAAGGTACACAAGTACCAATGTACACAAAACACACTATTTTTGCATTTTTCTGATTTTTCAATTTTTTTTAATTTTTATATCAAAAAAAAAAAACAAAACTGAAAACAAACAAACAAAAACATGTTTAAACAAAGTAAAACATAAAACGAGACTGACTCAAAAATAAATGCAAAACACACAAGTAATGCAACAAACAAAAACAAGAAAATAGAAGAAAGTGATATAATCACTTAGAAACCTTTTTCTTCCACACCTTGGAAAAACCTTTCCTTTGATTAAACCCTTGAACCGGCGGTGAGGGGGAAGAATTGAAACCGTTCAAGTTCGAAAAGAACATGAGGGCTTTGAGAAGATCTCCAAGAGGAGCAAGAGAGGATTGAAGCTGATTTTGGCTTCCAAATGCTATCATGTCATTACTCTGTTGAGTGGCTAACCACTTATAACAATTTGGTCGAGTATGACCGGCAGCTCCACAATAATGACATAGACATTGCTTCTTTAATTTAGGCTTTTAAGAGTTAGCCTTTTTAGCCCTAGAGTTTTTAACATCTTTCTTATCTTACTTAGGAGGTGCTCCTAAGATAGATTTACCCTTGTCTAAGTTCTCACTAACTAATTCAGTTTTAACATCATTGTTCTCAATTTCAGTATTATTAGCAGGAGGAATAAAAACAGTAGCACTAGAAGAAGCAATATTAAAGGAAGAAAGACCATACCCTAAACCTGTTCAATCCAAAGCAGATTTTTGAATACTGAGCATCTTATCAAGTTTTGTACTTGAAGTCCTCTTTAATTGAGCTCTAACTTGAAACAGCTTCGCTTCAAGCTTCTTGGTCTTCTCAGCCAAGAAATTGTTCTCAAACCTCAATACTCCAATAGTCTGATTAGCCTCATCAAACTTTGTGGACAATTCTTCACGATCAAGTTCCACATCACTGAGTTTCTAGGTGGCCAGCCTATACAGTTTCTCATGCTTCTCAGAAAGCTTGTACAGTTTCTTATCGGATGTATGGATATCATCTTGATCATCCATCTTCTCACACTTAGAATCTATCAATTCTACTTCTTCTTCCACGTCTTCAACAATCCCTTCAGTAGGATTGACTATGGCAGTGAAGGCATTTAAGGTTCTGTCGTCCTCATTGTCGGAATCATCCTCAAGCTCAATGTCACTCAAGGTTGCAGCACGTGCCTTACTTTTTCCAATGCTCTTGAGATATGTGGGACACTCTTGCTTCATGTGACCAAATCCATAACATCCAAAGAACTTAGGTCTTGTGAGAACAGTGTACTGACCGCCATCCTTTGCATCCTTCTTCCCTTTGTCTTGAATCTTGAACTGAGAAGAACTGGATTCCCTATGGTCCTTGTTGAAGCTCCTCTCATTGGCATTCTTCATAAACTTCTTGAACTGCCTTGTAATGTAGGACTTCATCTTAGAATCCTCATCATCTGAAGACTCATCAGTGTCACTGCTCTTGACCTTCAAAGCCATGCTTTTGCCTTTACCCGACTTGCCAATCCTTGATAAACCTAACTCATAGATCTACAGATACCAACCAGCTCTGTCAAAGAAATCTTGTCAATATCCTTTGATTCCTCTATCGCTGTAATCTTGATATGGAATCTCTCGGGTAGAGATCTGAGTACCTTCCTCACAATCTTGGTTTCCCCAAGATTGAAGGCTGAGTTCACTATGTCCCTGAGCTTGGCATAGAATTCATCGAACGACTCATCCTTCTCCATCTTTATCTCTTCAAAGCTTGTAGTGAGCCTCTGAAGTTTTGAATCCTTGATAGCCTTTGTACCCTCATAGGTTGTCTGGAGGATGGTCCATGCTTTCTTAGCAGTTTCAGTGGAGGATATCTTCTTGAACTCCTCATTGGTGACTGATCTGAATAAAGCATTTAACGCTTTGCTGTTGAAGTTTTTCGCCTTAATCTTAGCTTCATCCCAATCAGCCAGTGCATCCTTTGGCTTAGTTCAACCAATCTCTACAGCTTGCCACACCTTCTTATCTAAAGACTGTAAGAAAACTCTCATGCATACTTTCCAATATGCATAGTTAGTACTATCAAATAAAGGAAATATAATTAATGACTATCCTCTATCCATGACAAACAGAAGTCAATGGATCAACACAACAAAGATTAAAACCTAATTAGAGTGTGTTTGCTCTGATACCACTTGATAAGCCAAGAAACGTATTGACCTCTTGTGATTAAATTAATTGATTAATTAGCCAAGTTATTAATTAATCAAATTAACATACAAACGCATGGTATCACAAACAAATCACTAATAAACTAAATATGCAGCGGAAAATAACTAATACAGTGATTTGTTTACGAATAGGGAAAACTTGACAGCAAAAACCCCACCAAGTGATTTTCAAGTCACCACCCCCGAAATTTTACTATTATCACAACAAGCGATTACAAATAAAGAAATCCCAGTACTTTATACCAACTTACAGTTGAACCCTTGCCTCAATACCCAATTGGACTTGTTCTGTAGTGATAATTTTCCCTTTTGATGCACAACTCCCAAGTACATGACTAACCAATGCGCAGATCTCAGTACGCAACTTCAATCACAAACTAGAAAAAGTTGTTGGCTGCAAAGTTCTTCAGTTCATCCAAGATGAAGATCAAGAAGATGCTTTGTCACAAAACCCAAAGGTGCACATACACAGCAACTTCTTTAGAAGAAATGAATTAGGGCAAAACTTTGTCTCCTGTCACAAATTGCTTGAACAAATTTTGCTCAATACTTGTGCAACTTGTGTACTCTTTAATGGCCCTTAAAATGATCCTTTTATATGTCTAGGGTTAGGAGAAAAGAAGGCCCAAACACATAAACACGGATCCCAAGAAATCAGATCAGAAATTTTGATTTTGTAAACCTCGACAGATAGAAGCTGTCGAGAATCTGTCGAGCTAGCTGTCGAGCCACGGGCAGAACAACTTCCTTAAACCTCGACACATGCTAGCTATCGAGCTTTAGTAACTTTGCACTTTCAGCTTGTTTTCTTGGACAAACTTGAAGGTTTCAACACTTGATCTTGAAACATGGTTTCTTGAAATATTTCAACACATCCTAGATCTACCAAAATACAAGTAAAGTGCATTTTGTCAAAGGATTAGCCAATTACATAAAATCATGACATTTGTTCTTAATGTGAACCACATATGTCCTAACAGTGATGAGATTTGATTATCATGATAATATCTTTCAAGATAATGAGAATTTTGAATAAAAAATTTGAAACTTAAAAAGTTTAGCTGTAAAGAAAAAAAAAATTAGGAAAACATAGCGCACTGTAACATAAATTAGAGAAATATGAACCACCTTAAAATTGGTAAATATCAATCAAATACACCCAAAAATAATAAAATGGTATATTTTTTAAGATAGAAAGATGAAAAATAATTTTAGAAATTGTTTATTTTTTTAGAAATGCTACGTCTACACGTTTTCACAACAAGTTATAGTTGGTAAGTTGTTATTGGTTATAATTTAAACCTATCACTAAAATTACTTTTTTGCCCATCAATAACAACTTGCTACATATGATTTGTTGTGAAGGGTTGTAAAATTATTATTGACATAACATTTCCTAAATTTTTACCTAAATTTTTAGGGAGAGCAAATTATTTTCAACAAATTTAGGAGAACAAATTATACTTATTGTTAGAAATAAAGTCTGTTTGGAATGTGTAAAGTTTGGGCAATGAAAAGGTTATTTGGGATGTATAAAGGCTGAAATGTGTAAAGCCTATAGGGGAGATGTATGTCCAATTGTACTCATTATTACAACCTTATCCCTAAACTCTACAAGCATTCTAAGGTCCTATATATATGTGGGATTTCTTTACTATTATTGTATACATCTAAGAGAGATCAAAAGAATTGTGGATGACCACTTGAATATAAGAGTTTATCATTTTCTTGTTCCTTTTACTTTGTTTTATTTCCATCATTTCACAACACGTTATCAGCACGAGTTTCTACCCTTTTGGAAAGGATCCCATTCTTCTTCAAACATCAAAGATTATTTGTGTAGTTCTCTTAACTCACTGTAAGTTTTCTTTTTAAGGAATTAGTAATTATTCTATTTGTTTGTCTTTATGTTTTATGCTCATAATTTTCGTGATTTTTAATTGATTAAATTTTTTTTGAGATTCACGTTATTCTATTGTTGTATATTGTTATGAGATTCACGTTTATTTAGTTTAAAAAAAATTGTTAAAAATGGTTAGTAATATATTATTATATATTGTCTTCACGTTTATACATTATTACATGTACTAATAATGTTTAAAAATGTAAGTATTGTTCCATTACAATTAAATTTGAACATGTATATGTAGTACTGTTTCATTAAAATTGTGTATGATAATATATATATATATATATATATAGTTATTTAATTTCTTACGTAATTATATATTTATATAGACGTCAAACATTACAAAACTTGAATTTGCTGCCCTTGACATCTCGAGCAAGAATTACTTGTCATGGACCCTTGATGCTGAGATTCACCTAGAGGCAAAGAACCTTGGAGATACAATTAAGGTTGGCAATCAAGCATCCCTACAAGATCGTGCAAAATCAATGATTTTTATTCGCCATCATCTCCATGAAGAATTAAAATCTGAGTACCTTACAGTAAAAGACCCTCTTGTCTTATGGAATGATTTAAAGGAAAGATATGAGAATCAAAAATCTGTAATCCTCCCAAAAGCTCATTATAATTGGTTGAACCTAAGGTTGCAAGATTTTAAAAGTGTGAGTGAGTACAATTCTACACTTTTTAAAATAATCTCACTATTAAAATTATGTGGGGAAAAAATCACTGATGAAGACATGTTAGAGAAAACATTTACTACATTTCATGCCTCGAATATGTTCCTGCAGTAGCAATATCGAGAGCGTAATTTCACAAAATATTCTGAACTGATATCATGTCTTCTAGTGGCTGAACAAAATAATGAGCTTTTGTTGAAAAACCACCAATCTCGCCCGACCAGTTCTACTCCATTCCTCGTGGTCGTGGTCGTGGTCGTGGTCGTGGTCATGGCCGTGGATGGAACAATCAATATAGAGAGGATCGTACTCATAATTCTTCAAAAATGAATAAAACACCTTACCATCAGAAGAATCAAAATGGCAAGGGTTTACAAAATAAACCATCAAACGGTCGTGAAAATAAGTGTTATAGGTGTGGAATGGAAGGTCATTGGTCACATACCTGTCATACTCCCAAACATTTGGTAGATTTGTACCAAGCCTCTATAAAAGAAAAGGGAAAGGGAATTGAAACAAACTTTGTTGATCATAATGATCTTGAAGATCCCATGTATTATCTTGACCTTCCAAATGGAGTGGATATGACTCATCTTGATGTCTCTAATTTCTTTGAGGATGTTGATGAAAAATTTGATAATTTGATTGGTGATGGAAATGTCCATACCAATTAATTATTTGCTTTTATTATATTATCATATTCTAATAAGTATGATTGGTGATGGAGATGTCCACACCAATTAATTATTTTTCTTTCATTATATAATGGCATTGTAATAAGTATTTTTATATGTTTTATTTATGTTTAAAGTAATAAAGTTTAATTTATGTTTTGCATATATGAAGATGCATGGGTTCTACTAATAAATTAATTCCAAGATGAATAAAGAAGATTTCTGTCTAGCAGACAGTGCAACAACTCATACGATCCTAAAAGATAAAAAATATTTTCAAATTTTAAAATTATGCAAAGCCAATGTCAATACCATATCAGGTTCATCAAACTTAATTGAAGGCTCTGGAAGAGCGATTATCATGTTACCAAAGGGCACAAAATTTTGTATTGATGATGCTTTGTATTCTTATAAAACAAGCAGAAATTTACTCAGCTTTAAGGATATACGTTATAATGGTTATCATATTGAAACGAATAACGAAGGCAGTGAAGAATTTCTTTATATCACTTCAATAGTATCGAGCCAAAAGCTCATATTAGAAAAACTGTCTATTTTCTCTTCTGGGTTATATTATACTACAATGAGAACAATTGAAACAAATGTTACAATACACCAGAAGTGTTCGGATCCAAAAGTTTTTATGCTTTGGCATGGTCATCTAGGTCATCCAAGATCAATAATGATGCGTCAAATTATTGAAAACTCCCACGGACATCCCTTAAAGAACCAGAAGATTCTTTTAACTAGTGATTATCCATGTAGTGCATGTTCTCAAGGTAAATTAATTACCAAACCATCACATTCAAAGATTGTTGTTGAGTGTCCATCTTTCTTAGAAAGAATTCAGGGTGATATATGTAGACCAATACACTCATCTTGTGGTCCATTCAAGTATTTTATGGTTTTAATTGATGCATCAACCAGATGGTTACATGTATGTTTACTCTCTACTAGAAATGTTGCATTTGCTAGGCTTCTTGCTCAAATAATTAGGTTGCGAGCACAATTTCCTGATTGTCTAATTAGGAAAATTCGTTTAGATAATGCTGGTGAATTCACATCTCAAGCTTTTGATGACTATTGCATGTCAATTGGAATTGATGTTGAACATCCTGTTGCCCATACACATACTCAAAATGGTTTAGCCGAATCACTTATCAAGAGACTTCAAATTATTGCTCGACCTTTGCTTATGAAATCAAAATTATCAGTTTCTGCTTGGGGTTATGCTATTTTACATGCTGCATCATTAGTTCGTATTAGGCCAACTGCTTATCATAAATTTTCGTCATTGCAACTTGTACTTGGCCAACAACCAAATATTTTTCATCACAATTTCCTGATTATTTAATTAGGAAAATTTGTTTAGATAATGCTGGTGAATTCACATCTCAAGCTTTTGATGACTATTGCATGTCAATTGGAATTGATGTTGAACATCCTGTTGCCCATACATATACTCAAAATGGTTTAGCCGAATCACTTCTCAAGAGACTTCAAATTATTGCTCGACCTTTGCTTATGAAATCAAAATTACCAGTTTCTGCTTGGGGTCATGCTATTTTACATGCTGCATCATTAGTTCGTATTAGGCCAACTGCTTATCATAAATTTTCGTCATTGCAGCTTGTACTTGGCCAACAACCAAATATTTTTCACTTGCGGACATTTGGTTGTGCTGTATATGTACCTATTGCACCCCCACAACGCACTAAGATGGGTCCTCAACGTAGACTTGGAATTTATACGGGTTTTGATTCCCCATCTATCATTAGATATCTTGAACCTCTAAGTGGTGATGTTTTTAAGGCACGTTTTGAGGATTGTCATTTTAATGAAACAATCTTCCCACCATTAGGGGGAGAAAAGTCGTTGCCTGAAGCATGACGTGAGATTACTTGGAATGTTTTGACGTTATCTCATTTTGATCCTCGTACAAATCAAAGTGAACTGGAAGTTCAAAGGATTATTCACTTACAAGGAATTGCAAATCAATTACCGGATGTATTCACCGACAATAAGAAAATAGTGAAATCTCACATTCTAGCTGCTAATACTCCAGCATGGATTGACGTCCCTGTAGGACAATTAGTTAATACAGCAGCAAATGAATCAAAGCCACACTTGAAGCATGGAAGACCTATCGGTGTTAAAGATAAAATTCTCCGGAAGAGAAAAGTACAAGAAAAACAAGTTGCAACCTATAAAGAGGCTATACCCAGGAAACAAGTCACAGAAATAATTGATCTATCTAAAACTTATGCACAAAAATCTCCTGAAAATAAACCTTTTGAAGAGTTATCCCCTGAAGAGGATCAGGTACCTGAAAATAACGAGATCTCGATACATTATGTACATACAGGAGAAATATGGGATAGAAATAAAATTGTTGTTGACAACATATTTCCATATAATGTTGCCCTTGATATTACCAGAAGTAATGATAATGAATATGAACCACAAACCATTGATGAATGTTAACGTAGAAATGATTGGCCAATATGGAAAGAGGCAATTCAAGCAGAATTAAATTCACTAAGTAAACGTGAAGTTTTTGGACCTGTAGTCCGAACACCTAAAGGTGTAATGCCTGTTGGATACAAATGGGTATTTGTACGTAAACGAAATGAGAAAAATGAAATTATAAGGTACAAAGCGTGACTTGTAGCACAAGGTTTCTCGCAGAGACCTGGTATTGATTATGAAGAAACATATGCTCCTGTAATAGACGTAATTACATTCAGATTTTTGATTAGTTTGGTAGCAAAAGAAAATTTGGATATGCGATTAATGGATGTTGTTACAGCATATCTGTATGGATCATTAGATAATAATATCTACATGAAAATCCCTGAAGGATATAAAATGCCTGAAAAATATAATCCTACATCCCGAAGTATGTATTCTATCAAGCTACAAAGATCCTTATATAGGTTAAGGCAATCCGGACACATGTGGTATAATCGTCTCAGTGAATATCTTTTAAAAGAAGGATTTGACAAAATTCCAATTTGTCCATGTGTTTTTATCAAAAAATCAGAATCCGGATTTGCTATTGTTGCAGTATATGTTGATGATTTAAATCTTGTAAGGACTCTAGAAGAGTTAACAAAAATAGCAAATTGTTTAAAGAATGAATTTGAGATGAAAGATCTTGGTAAGACAAAATTTTGTCTTGGCCTACAAATTGAACATCTTCCAAATAGAATTCTTGTTCATCAATCAACGTACACAGAAAAAGTCCTAAAGCAATTTTACATGGATAAAGCTCATCCTTTGAGCACTCCAATGGTGGGTCGGTCACTTGATGTCAAGAAAGATCCGTTTCGACCACAAGAAGATGATGAAGAAACTCTTGGTCCTGAAGTACCATATCTTAGTGCAATCGGTGCTTTGATGTATCTTGCAAATTACATACGACCTGATATAGCATTTGCAATTAACTTACTAGCAAGATATAGTTCTACACCAACTCAAAGACATTGGAATGGAATTAAACATATTTTACGTTATCTTCGTGAAACTACTGATTTGGGATTATTTTATCCAAATGGATCAAAACCACAATTAGTTGGATATGCTGATGTAGGTTATCTTTCTGATCCACACAAAAACCGATCACAAACAGGATATTTATTTACTTATGGAAATACTGCTATTTCATGGAGATCTGTTAAGCAAACAATTTCTACTACTTCCTCAAATCATGCAGAGATTATTGCAATTCATAAAGCAAGTCGTGAATGTATTTGGTTGAGATCGGTAATTCAACATATTCATGACAACTGTGGATTATCATCAATCATAAAAAATCCAACGATATTATACAAATATAATACCGCTTGTATCACTCAAATTAGGGGAGGATATATTAAGGGTGATAGAAACAAGCATATTGCACCAAAATTCTTTTATACATATGAGCTCCAGAAGAGTGGCGATATTGATGTTAAGCAGATACGATCATGTGATAATTTGGCCGATATGTTCACTAAGCCATTACCAACTGTGAATTTTAAGAAGATGGTGCACAACATTGGTATGCGTCGACTTAAGGATATTCGATATTCTCATGATGGGGAGTAAAATTTCTAAAAGTTGTGTGCTGATTGTACTCTTTTTCCTTCGCTAAGATTTTTTCCCACTGGGTTTTCCTTTGCAAGGTTTTAATGAGGCAATTCTAAGGCACTAGAAGATATACAAAAATATTGTACTCTTTTTCCTTAGCCAAAATTTTTTTCCCACAGGGTTTTTTTTTTTTTTTTTTTTTTTTTTTTTTTTAAGCATATTCTTAGAAAGTGGTCATCCAAGGGGGAGTGTTAGAAATAAAGTCTGATTGGAATGTGTAAAGTTTGGGCAATGAAAAGGTTATTTGGGATGTGTAAAGACTGAAATATGTAAAGTCTATAGGGGAGATGTATGTCCATAATTATACTCATTATTACAACCTTATTCCAAAAACTCTACAAGCATTCTAAGGTCTTATATATATGTGGGATTTCTTTACTGTTGTTGTACAAATCGAAGAGAGATCAAAAGAATTGTGGATGACCACTTGAATATAAGAATTCATCAATCTATATTTCTTGTTCCTTTTACTTTGTTTTATATATTTTTCATCATTTCACAACATAATATACTATATAATAATAACGCATCAACTCACCATCTAATCAAAGCTATCATGCTAAGCATATTATTTATTTATTTAAACTATTATCATGATTTTAAGACTTTGAGTTTTATCTATTTTGTAAGCTTAAAAATACACCGGAAGCCATTGGTCTATGCAACCCAATGTTGAGCTTCGGGTTGAACTCCCCAAAACAAATCCGGGCCTAGCAAAGTCACACCTCCAATGAAAGACACGTGGCTACGCGCAAAAACTGCTCCCAACAATCATCTATTTATAATATATAAAATAAAAGTCTTTGAATTTTTTTTTTAAAACTTTTTTTACGTTGCCACGTAAATTTTTAAAAGCTCACATTGTTCACGTGAACATTATAATATAAATTCTTAATTTGGTTTCTAGAGTCATTAATAGTCATTAATTTGGTTTCTTCTTCTAAAAAAAACTAGATTAGTTTAAATTAATTAAAACTCTTTTTTTTTTCTTTAAAGCAACCTAACATTAAGCGAATTATGAATAAATTAGATTTGATATTCTCTAACATATATATTTTATTTAAACCCATAAGGGTGCAATCTAGTGGTTGGAAGCTTGAGATGAGCTATAGACTCAAATATCCAAGGTTTAATCCCTACTAAAAGTTCTCATTTACCAAAATAAAAATTCCTTACTAAGAGTTCCCCTTAATTACATGATACACTAAATCATGTATCTCAAATATGTATGACATATTTGATTTAAATTAGAAACTATTTTGTGAAAATTCTCTAAATCAACTAA
Source organism: Quercus suber (assembly GCF_002906115.3). Classification (NCBI taxonomy): domain Eukaryota; kingdom Viridiplantae; phylum Streptophyta; class Magnoliopsida; order Fagales; family Fagaceae; genus Quercus; species Quercus suber. The sequence goes on from NW_027069549.1 coordinate 655,848, forward strand.
TACCAAATATTATAATTATAAATTCTATTTGTGAGACATACACAATAAATAAAGAAAATAAAGAAATAAAAAATATCTAACTATAACCATAAGCATGAAAAGATTCTTTGCTTAAGAAGATCTTGATTATGAATTGCTAATTCAAATTCCAAAACATTTTGTTGCATGCCATATACCAAAATTTTGTTGTAAATCCTTGACAAAAAGAAACACCTTTACCCAAAACTTAGTTTCTTGCATATATAATTTTATGAATATATTAGTAAAAATCATTATGACAAACATGATGCTGAAAAGATTAATTTTGTTATTATTTATTACATTTTGAGATAAGCTTGATACGATATTTTATTTATTTTTATTTTTTTATCATAGCTTGATATGATGCTGATTGGTATGATAATGAATATCTATATGATTGCCTGATCAGGTGGCATGATGGAGCAGCTTGTAGAACTTAAGTAAGACTTAATATGAGTTTTAGTTAGCTCAACTGGTAAAATCTTTTATGGTTGAATAAGAGATCTGGAGTTCAATCCCCGTCTACACCAAGAATCGATTGGTGTCTTGGTATGATGATAAAAAGCACTCATAAGAAGCGGATGCTATAAGTTGAAATTCTCACAAAAAAAGAAAAAAAAGAAAAAAAAGAAAAGAAAAAGAGAGTACGACTTATTGTTCATCATGCCTTTCAATATTTCTTCATTATTATTTTCCCTGTTAAAAAAACACACACACACAGTAGTACTATTTACATAAAGGAGCGTATTTAGTAATGAAATACCTTTTGTAGATTATTTAAAAAGCAAAAAAGTGTTAGCTTATCATGTGAGTATCATGATTGTTGAGAGAAAATGTTGTTGACCCACAAAATAGCGAGAGTTCAAATGCTATTTTAGTACTAATCATTAAGTACTTAGTTATATAGTAAGAATACTCTTCAGATTTGTTTATTTTTACTAATTTCAAGAGAAACACTAACATTACGTGCTATATTTTTGATGTTAGACATATTATGGCCCATATCCATTGTAGGCCTATATACTGAACAAGCATATTAACCATAGGTTAGTTTATGATTAGACATATATTCTTTACTATATAAATCCTACATTGGATTTATTATAATACAAGTGCTTAATATAATATATAGTTGTCAAGGATTTTGTCATTGTGGACATAGGCCGCAATGCTGAACCACGTGCGCTCTCTCACCATTTGTGTTTTCCTTTTCAAGCTTTCGCTCATCATTCAAGCATCACACACAATCACACAACTTTCACATTTAATATTTGTACATCAATCAAAGTGTAATATTAAATATTCTAATAATGTTAGGCAAAGATTTACTAATAATATAATAAACTATATCGACTACAATAATAATGACTTGTAAACTACTCATATTGTAATATTGATATAATATTCTAATACGAGATATTCTCATCAATAACTTATTGATGGTAAACAATAAAAATCAAACGTGTTAGGAGAGGATTTGCGACAACCTTGTATGCAGCGATTGTTGCCTACAAGATAAGATGACACCCAAAAATAAGTGACAAATGTCCAAGAGTCATGTGTAATGCACTAAAAACCAACCCAACCCAAAGGTGGGTTGGATTGAATCGGATTCGTTTTAGCAGATCGATGAGTTGGTTGCACATTAATAACTTCATTGAGATCATTAGTAGCTCAACAAATCCACTTCCCACAACCTTTCATAAAAATTTGGACAACTAACTTGAAAAGGCCTTACAATTCACTCCAAGACATTTACCAAATTTGGAAATTTTTCAAAAATCAATTAATTTTTAAAGAAACCAGTAACTCATTAATTTTGTAACCAGTATTTAATTTTGCTCCAAGACCTTTTTACTCTCATTAATTTTTAGACAGTTCATATGAAAATATTTTGTAACAATTTGTATTTAGAGTCCGAATTCGGTAAGGATGAGGTGTAAATAAGAGATTGCCTCATTAGCATTTTACTTAAAATTCAATACATTTTATCACACCTAATAACATTTCAATAAACTCCCAATTTTGTTGAATTCATATATGGGTATTAGAATTGATCCCCTCCAATCCTAATATACCACATCATCTTATCACATATTTAAGATGATATGATAAGATGATGTGATATATTAGGATTGGAGGGGATAAAACATGAGTTTTACACCACATTCTTACTGAATTTAATCTCTTATATAATAATACTTTTTAGGTAGAATATTAAATTTGAGGATCAGTTATATCACGTGTCATTAAAAAGATAGGAAATCTAAATTAGTAGAAATGATATAATATAGTATACAAACATATTATTTAAATATAAACTCACAAATATAATTAATTATATTGTTAACTTAACCGCATAATTATTTGCTATATATTTTTATTGTGTCTACTATTAAATTTGCTTTTGTGTTCTATTACCTTTTTCTTTTCAGTTATTGCTACAACAACCAACTTGAGTAAGAATGTTGTATTTCAAATAAATTATTTTTAACATAAATCTTAAAAGAATAACCATATAAATTACCATGACCCTTGCATGTTAGTTACATTTTTTGGGAGAACCCAAATTTAAATCCTCCCTCCCAACTTACTGTTTTCCAAAAAAAGAAAAAGAGCTATATTGATGTCCATTTAATGCTAATTATTAGTGTTCCACCTAAAACTAATTAATACTTAAAAATGAATGCATCTACCTCATCAACACATGACAATAAATTAATGTTTTATTAGAAAAGAAACACTTAGAAATGAATGCGTGAACCAGTTGAAAACGAAATGCTTGTTTAATTTTGAAGCAACATATACGACATATGTACAATGTATGGAGATCATTATTGAAGGGTGGGCACTAAAATTAATGGCTTATGCAACTTGATGGTAGAAAGTTCTAAAATTTCTAGACTTGGTACAACTTTGTCATTGCCGTCAAAAGAGGATGTGAATAGTTTTAAATTTAATTAATAAGAGAGAGAGAAAGAAAATGAGGATGCTATTAATTAAGTAAATATTTCTTGCGTATTAAATGTGTATTAATTACATCACTAGTGGTTTGTTAATTGAATAAATTATGATACACAATTAATCAAGCCACATAAAAAATATGAGAGATATTACGTCTATAACAATTTTACAACAAATTACAAGTAGTTAATTGTTATTGGTTCAAATTTGAAACTAACACTAAGATTACTTTTTTGCTCCAACAATAACAACTAGTAACAACCTGCCACTTAAGATTTGTTGTAAAAATGTTGTAAAAATATTGTAGACGTATCATTTCTCAAAAAATATTGTTTAAGATGTGAAAAACCAATGGAATTATCCAACAGAAAATTTAAGCTTGAATTGAATTCATTCTCATAATTGGTTATTAAATCAACTTGGTTTAATTCTCACCCAAAAAAAAAAAATCAACTTAGCTTAATTTTCCTAAAATTGTCAACAGGTCTAAATAGTAAATATATATAAACCTAACACTATCGTATTGCCATAGAACTCAAGTGAAATGAATGCTTGCAAGTTGTGAGATGAATGTGAAGAATTTAGTGGGTTTTTAGGTGCTGGTATCACTAATAAAAAATANTTTGTTATCATATTCATTCTAGAGCAGCATTATTACAATAAATTTTTTGTGTTTATTTTTTAAATTAAGATAAAATAGAAATTAAAACTTTTATTTATTATAATATAGATGCACCAATTACTACATCAGTTTATACTTTTTTTTTTAAATAAAATTTGTATTTTCAGAAAAAAGTATATTACTTTTTAGCAGTTTTCGACCACTGATTAATACAAATCTAGGGGACAGCACATTTTCTACTTAAGCCATTTAGAAGGAATTGTGATCATAATTGTTTTTTTCCTTTGATAATGCCATTAGACAATAATTGTTTAAATTTCAAATAAAATATTATATGAAGTGAGGTCAATGTATCTAAGTATATAAATTTATATACCATCATTAAATTAATTGAAATTTTTTACCTTTAACTAAGAAAAAAAAAAAACCCCACTTTTCACTAAAAAAAAGTTTTTTTTTTAATTAGAATTATATTATTAACACTTAAAAGGATGCGAAAGAGTTTAATTTTCTTATTTGCAAATCCTCATCCTGTGGGTTCCATGACCTGGATTCCTTATCTTTGAGTCCATATCTAAAATTACGAAAAACAAGTGAATTATAAAGTTGAAATTTATAGAAAGTGAATCAATTATATTTTTGTCTAAAAATCCTCATTAAAGAAATCTGAAATTCAAATTATTTCTTAACTCTCAAAAAGGTTGAATGCTTGATTGACAAGAAAAAAAAATTTTGACGCTTTGATAGGAGCAATTAATTAAAAAAATTAGTGTGGAGATAATCAATGCTAATTAGTAATTTAGTATAACGCAAATCCAATTTAATTTAAAATAATGGAGTTTTAAACAACAGTCAAAGTTAACCACTGACACGTCTGTCACCATATGATATCAAATCACCATTCACAAACAGAAGTGGTCCCGAAGGAAATAAAAGAAGTCAAAATACCCACAAAAAAAAAAAAAAAAAAACCCTACTAAAATGATGTTAGACCAGTTGTACTTGGAATATTTTGTTTTTGTTTTTTGAGAACTACTTTTTTTTATCAATAAAAAAAAATCATTTTTTATTATTTGATATTACACTAATTAGTATAACTTACCATTTGAATTATTTACGTTTGAAAAATTATGTGTATTTTTTTAAAAATAAATTAAAAATTTTAATTAGTGGAGAGTGATAATTTAGAAGCTAAAAAATGATAGAATATTAACGGAGACCACGGTTTTAAATGAGTTGGACTACACAGTGTAGTGACTTGTGGGTGAAGCAAGAGCAAGAGAAAGAGCAAGACATTCGTTGATAAGGTAGGTAGGCAACGAAAAGACCTCTCATTGGTCATCTGTTTCTGTCACTGTTTTTCATTCTCTTCACGTGACCTTATTTCATTTTGTTTTTATTTCAAATCAGTCATTAATCTAGGGATATCATGGCATGGAAACAACATATTTTTCCTAATCCAATGCTAAATAAAATTTCATTATTGTTATTTTTTTTTTTTATCCTTTTGACATCTAGTATTTGTTTCATTAAAAATATTTTTGTTAATTAATATTATAGCAATGTTAAAAAGATAAAACACTTTACTTAGATGTTATTTCTTAAATTTATTTTTTAAAATTTTGATATGTAAAGTGAAAGTGTATTTTTTAGTTAAGTAGTTACATGATTGAATTTTAAAAAGGAGAATCTAAAAATCACCACTTAAGATACTAAGGTTTTTTTTTTTTTGAAAAGGTACTAAGGTATTATATCTAAACTTTATCATTTATGAATATAAATAACAAGTTACCATTAAAACACTTTAAAAGAAATAAACAATTTTTTTTATTATTATAATTTTTTCTAAGTCAACTATTTTAGTTATACCTAGTACCAAATAGGCAAATACCAATTCCATATCCCAAATATAGTTACCATATACAATAACCCTATCTTATGCCTTTTACGGTAAAAAAATAAATCAAATTATGTAGTTATTATCTGACTGAGTTAACATTTATCGGAAATTCTTTAGTTTGGTCGGAATTAGAATTAATAAACTTGCAGTCCAAGTATACGTACTACGTACCAATAAATTTTTTAGAAATTTGTTATCTAGTTTTTGAGAAGTACAACAACATCATCATCATCATCATCATCATCATCATCATCATCGATGATCCTGATCCAGCGGTAGTTTGAGTCTCTCAATCTCAATGGATGGATTTAGGAGAGAGGGAAGAATGAATCTAGATAACATTATCACTTCGAATGATGAAAACGGTGAGTTAAAATAAATTAATAATTCGATCATATTGTAGATTTGATGTTCATCATCTAAATAAAGCTATCTATGCTTACTACAATTATACATGCGAGTGATAGATTAGTGACGTAAAAGTTGTGTAATTGCCTCATGTGCACTACAGTTAATAGGGTTGAGACGATTTTTTTTTTGGGGTTGCATTAATGAGAATGTTCATTCATGCAAGAGCACTCTGCTATGTAACAGAAAATTCAACAAAAAAATATAATATATTTTCATTTATTTTAAAATATTGTTGATGTTCGTTTTTACAAATTTGTACCCAAAAACTCATGAGGAAGAAAGACCAATAAAAAGCAAGACCCTAAGGCCCACCAAGAGGACCGAAGAGCAAGAAAGGCCAAAAAAAAAAGAAAAGAAATAAAAGACTCGACTTATACCTAGGCTGAGAAATAAATGCAAGGAAAAGTGATCTACAACAAAATACAAATATGCTGCAATACAGGTTTTCTATAGAATACAAGTCTTTTGCAGAATACAGATCTCCTATAGAATGACTTTGACAGATTAAGCCAAATTGGGTCTAATACCCTTTTGATCTAGTAAACATTAGTTGGCCCATGAAGACCCAAATCATTTTGCATAAAAGGATAGGAGTGGAAACTAATATGAAGAAACAAGGAACAGTAGAAAGTGTCAGCGACAGGAACTGTGTGAAGGAAAGAAAAGTCAAACCAAAGAAAATGACAAACATAATAGGAAACGCATAAAAAAAAATAAGACAAAGCCATAGTGGTAGGAAACGTGTAAAGAAGAAATAAGACAAAGTCACGGCAACAGAAAACACATGAAGAAATAAGACAAAGCCAGCAGCAGAAAACGCGGAAAGGAGAAAGAAAACAAAATCAGAGAAAAGACAAAAGTAGCAAGGCAGGTGAGTAAGGTAAGGTTTGGACTTTGCCCTTCTGCATCCCAGCCATGCAAATGAGTAAGGCCCACGACCAATGAGGTGTAGAGGGTGTGGTTTGGTGGAGGGGGGAAAGGACCTAGATTTGGTATCTTGTCGAGACCACTTTTGGGAATATTCTTTGCTGGGAGAGTATCTTTACCAAAAATGGGAAGACGGTAAGTGAGAACCATTTGATGCATGCTAGAAAGTGAAAACAAAGAGAATTAATGAAAAAGGGAAAGAGAGAGGCAAGGTTATTGTTGCCGGTTGGCCTTTACTTAAAAAGAGAAAGGAAGTTATCGCCAAGCAAGTAGTGGGACTAAACCCACTACTAGCGGCCAAAAGGCCAAAAGTTAGTGAAATTGAACCCACTTGCATGCGGCCAAAATGGTATGTTGTGGGTGTTGGTTGAATGCCCACAAAAGACAAAATGGTTGGTGAAAACAAGGGTAAAGAAGGAAAATCACTCAGGCTTGATCTTGGGTATAAAAGGAACAATACCCATGAATATGGGAACAACAATAAGAGGGGTAGCAACTACATCAAGAACGGTAGGAAGAACAACATAGAAATCAAGGAAAAACATATGAAGGAAATTTGAATAGTGAGTTGAAAGTGAAAGAAGAGACAAAAGAGAAAGAACATGATATTGGAGAGAAGAGAGAAAGTAGAAGATACACGGCAGTGTTAGAGATATATTAGTCCATTAGCATAAGCCCAAGCCCAAGCCTAATTCTACTTTGTGTGCAAGCCAAGTCTCCTACTTATACTAGAAGTCTATTAGTCTAGGGTTTAGTCTACTATATATACACATGTTATGATTTATTGTAACACAAGATTTGTACTACACTATAATATATTATTGATGTAGCCCTTTAGGGTTTCTTCCGTGGATGTAAGCCATCAGGCTGAACCACGTAACCCTCGTGTATTATTGTGTTCTATACTTTATGCTTTCGCTTCCGCATCCATACTAGCATATTCAACATGGTATATCAATACTAATATTTAATAGGCAGAATTAGCATGCATTACTAGGAATCCTTTCCCTCTCTCAGAAAACACCAAAGCACATTCTTTGCAATCTCCAAAGGATGACTAATTAGGTAACAAGGTTGTGTGAGTTGGAGTTGAGCTCTCTTAGTCATTATCTTGCTGATAACACCTTTCTTTTAATTCATGATTGTGTTGGCAAAAACCTTATGTATTATTTGCTAACACTTGTATTAGTGTGGTTAGCTTTAACTAATTCTGCCTATATGTATACATTATAGTTCATATTCCGATATTTTATATATACAAATATATATATATATATATGTAAATATTTGAGAATACGCTAACCCATGAAAACTAACATTTGCTTCATGGGTATTTTCTTTGGGTTTTAGAGTTTATGTGCGGAAAGTGAAGAAATATTTCTACAAAAGAAAATGGAGAATAGTCACCCCACATTGCAGAAAAGTGCAAAAAACTTTATTGCATAGCAGAAAGTTAAGCAAAGTCAGCTCCATGGCAGAAACTGGAGAAATGTTCCTTCTGCGATAGAAACAGAGACTAAGCCCAATTTGTAGCGTCATCCCCTGGACTTTGGACTCAATGTTTGTACACAAACTGGCAGCGGTAGAATGGAACCTTGGAGCCCATTCCGTGGGAGTGCCAGGCCTAACTTTCTTCTTAAAAAAAAATCTAGATTAAGCGTTGTCTAATAACATCAACTCTTTTCTTAGAAAAAGTATAGACTAAGCATTGTCTAATAACATCAAGAAACATGTCTGAGGTACAAGAAGTGTAAAAACACCTTCAACAAATATATAATTTGATAATTATGGTATAGTATTATTATTATTATTATTTTAGAATTATGGTATAGTACCAATAGACACATTTATTATTACGTGTGTTTGTATATGGAATTATTATGATGTGATGACAAGATTCTAATAAAGGGAATAATATGCTATTTTAGGAATGCTATGAAATTATTGTAAACATTTTTTGTGTCCTTAAATTTATTGTATTCTAAATATAAATTTTATTAATAATTTTTGTATGGTATTAATAGACACATTTATTATGATTATGTTTGTGCATGACATTATTAGAGTAATATTGCATCCACATCATTTTCAAAATAAATTTTAAATGACATGTTGTTATTTGGTAGGTAAAAAAGTGATTTTAATGGTGAACCTAGATTAAAATTAGTAACAACCTGTCACTTATGATTTATTATGAAAATTTTATGTATGAATTACATAGCAAGATTCTAATGGATGGTATAACATAAGAGATTTTATACATACTCCTTATAAAATCTAAAAATAATTGACATATATTAGAATAATAGTATGAAAAAAATAAGAGCCTTCAAAAGCTCATGTATCAATATTTGAAATAATAATAATAATAATAAGTCAAGACTTCAATTTTATAAAAATTACTAGCAGTAACCTGTGCGGTGTGTCAATACCTCGTGGTGGTCAACCACCCTAAATGGTGATGTGCGTGCCCTTGCCCTTGGAGGGGCGGTTGCATAGGCTTAGTTGCTGTGAGAAGGTAAAGGAACCTTTGGCGTGTGACTGACTAGTTGGGTCATTTTTAATTGGTTATTACCAAAGGTTGTTAAATCGCCACCAATCATTGGGTTTTTCAAGGTGTGATTGGTTACCTAACTCTATTTGATTTTATTTCCAATCCTAGAGTAAGAAAATATCATTTTTCCTAATCTAAATGGATGATAAAAAATCTTGATTCTTGGATTCAGAAGTCTAGTTACATGTGGAGAAGGTGTTAGGCACTCCGCAACGCCTATCGTGAAATAGTTCTTTGTTTTTGTAAATTCTTAATTTTTGGTCATTGGCATATGAAAACAAGCTATTGGCATTGGCTTTTTGGGCTTTAAATAAATTGGGCTTTCGGGTTTGATTTAGAAAAGGTGTGATGAGTCAAAAAATAACCAAAGTCGTCATTCTCCATAATGATGATCCAAACAAGTGTTACACATTTATTGCGTGCATTGATGACAAGGAGTAATGAAGGGAGTAACGGTAACAAGTAAGCTATGCACATCAGAGCTCCCATTAGTAACACACTAGTTGTTGGATATAAATGCAGAAATTCATTGACCATGCAGAAATTCATTGTTCAATTTCTCTCTATAAACCTTTTCTTTTTCTGACTTAAGCATCGGAGTTTTTGGAAAACACCACACTGGTGTATCCCATTTCATTTCAAGTCTTATTATAAGTCTCACATTGAAGATGTAATCAACCCAACTTCATCCATCTACAGAGATGAGGAGCTCAACTGCTGATTTCTTGCATCATTAGTTAGGTGCCGTTTGTGGGGATGCTAATCATTTAAGCCATTTTTCCCAAGTAACAAAAGAGACCCTCGTAGCACAAGATGGATTCTGAATAGACTACATAACATATTCAAGCTCTCGTAACCAGTGTAAAGGAGTTAACTTGCTAGAATGAAGAATTGCGGAGGGCTACTGAATCCTAGAATCCAACGACAACGGACTACTGAGAACTAGAATGAAGAAGAACAACCTCAAAAAATCGAAGGAAACAACAATGAAGAAGAATCGGATAGCTAAACTAACAAGAGGGCGAGGATTTTAGAAGAAAACTCGTCCAAGATAGAGACCGAACTTCGAAACATGAGGAGGGAAATGGATAAACTCAGGAATGCAGTGAAGGATAAAGCTGTGGAAAACCTAGACGGAATGATTCGAAGGACTGACTCACCATTCACCACTGAGGTGTTGAATCGTCCTCTCCCACCGAAGTTTCATCTTCCCCAGCTGGAGCCATTTGACGGTTCAAGAGATCCTTTGGACCATATCGAGAAATTCAAAACTCTGATACTTTTGCAGATGACCGATGATGAAGTAATGTGCAGGGCCTTCCCAACAATGCTGAAGGATGCAACTAGGGTATGGTTCGGCAAAATACCCCTAGGTACCATTGCAAACATTGAGCAACTCAGTAAGGCTTTCGTTCGTCATTTCATAGGAGGACAATGACACAAGAAGTCAACTGGGCATCTTCTCAACATCTGTCAGGTAGAAGGAGAGTCATTGAGGCCATACGTGACGTGTTTCAATAAAGAGTTACTGCAGGTGTATGAAGTGGAGGATCAGGTCATCCTGACAACCTTTTAAGTAGGACTGTTACCTGGAGATTTTTTTTTTTTTCAATCACCAAGAGTCCACTGAAAACAGTGGTAGAGCTACTCCACAAGGCCCAGAAGTATATGAACGTGGAGGACGCAATAACCGCTAAAGGAGTGGCAAGTAAAAGGAAGTGGGATGAAGGAACTAGCCATAACCCCGTCAGAAAGAAGGAAACACGGAGCATTGGGCATGCAATAGATAGAAAGAAGAACTTCCCAGATTGAAGGTCAAAGTTTACTAACTTCTCTCCCTTAGTGATATCCATTGAACAAGTACTGATGCTGATAAAAGATGAACCTTCTCTATAATGGCCCAGACCAATTTATGCTCCAGCAGAAGGAAGAGACAAGAACAAGTGCTACAGATTTCACTAAGACCACGGACATCACACTGACGAATGAAGACATTTAAAGGGCCAAGTAGAGACCCTGATTCATCAAAGGAAATTGCAAAAGTTCGTGCAAAAGATAGAACCATATAGACATCAGCAAAAGGACGAGAAGGATAGGGAACAAGAGATAGGGGGCAAGAAGGCTCCCGTAGGTGAAATAAGGATGATCTCAGGGGGACTAGTAATAGGAGGATCTTCTAAGTCATTGAAGAAGGAATACGTAAGGGAAGTGAACAACATCCATTCACGATACCCGCCATAAATGACACCAAGGAGCAGCGAACCAGATATCGTCTTTTTCGAAAAAGATGCTCACAGTGTCAAACAATCCCATGATGATCCTCTAGTGATAATGCTTAGAATGGAGGAATTTAACATTCATCGAGTACTGGTTGACATTGGGAGCTCAGCAAACATCATCTATTTGCCTGCATTTTAGTAGATGAAGTTGAGCCAAGAAAGGCATCGACCTTTCACTTCCCATTTAGTGAGTTTTATTGGAGACAGGATCGTCCCTAAAGATATCATTAAACTAACCATGGTTGCTGGTACCTATCTAGCATAAGTCTCTGAGGACATTGATTTACTCATGGTGGACTACCTCACCAACACTCAATAAATTGAATGCAGCAACATCGACATACTACTTGAAGGTAAAATTCCCTACAGCCCATGGCATAGGGGAAATATGGTAGACTAAGTCTTCGCAAGGGAATGTTATCAAGCCGCCCTAGCGTCAGGGGAAAATCACACATGGATGATAGACGAACTAGTGCCTATTCTCGAACCATCAGAAGCACCACAAGACATTGAGATTATCCCAAGAGATCCATCCAAGGTTTTCAAGATAAGGTCAGCACTTTCAACCTCAAAGAAGATGAAGATAACTACTTTCCTAAGAAAGAACCAGGATGTCTTTGCTTGGAAACACGAGGACATGCCAAGGATCGACAAGGAAGTCATCCAACATCATCTCAACGTTAATCTAGAGTGCAAGCCAATGTAGTAGAGATGAAGGAAATTCACACTTGAACACAATAAAGCAGTGATGGTAAAGCAGAGGTTTTTTTACCTTAATTGGCAAGCAAATATGGTAATGGTAAAGAAGAACAATAGCAAGTGGAGGATGTGCATCAATTTCATGGATATTAGAGCTTGCCAAAAGGACAACATCCCCTTACCTAGGATCAACTAGCTAGTGGATTCAACCGTCGGGCACAAGCTCTTGAGTTTCATGGATGATTTTTTTGGCTACAACCAGATCCTGATAGGGGTGTCAATGTTTGACCAAACCTGCGAACACAACACGAATCCGATACGGGTTTTTTCGGGTTAGGGTTGGACCTTAATGGGTTTAGGTCATAAACGGGTCGACCCAAAAGTGACACGATAAGAAACGGGTTATAAACGGGTTATAAACGGGTCAACCCGCGTAACCCGCAATAGACACGTTTGACACGCCAATTTATTTGTGTCAACCCGAAATGACCCACTTAACATAACCCGTTTAACTCATATAACAAATAAATATTTATTTTATTTTAGATTTGTCAAATACCTTTTATATCCAACATATATTTTAAATTTAAAAAGAAAAGTAAGTAATTATAAAAATTTACAAGGGATATAATTGGAAATTGAAATTTTACAGACCTTAGAACTACTAATACTTTTCTTCTTCGTCTTTTTTTTTTTTTTTGGCGGCATAGAACTTACACAAATGAAATTGGATGAACTTGTGGAAGATGTTATGAATTCGAACATCAACAAAGAATCTATGAATGATAATCGTGGTCATAGTCAGGATTAGTCTGCTGTTTGCTCAAATTCTTTCAATATTGATACTTAGCATTTGGTGAGTTCCAAGAATATTATATTTTTATTGAACTATGTTATTTTATTTTGTGAAACTTTGTTATTTTGAATTTGAATTGAAGTGTATGCACTTCTTTTGGAATGTAAAGAACTTATTACTAGATGAATGTTATATTTTTGTTGAATTATATTATTTTGAATGTGGGTTGAAGACTTGAAGTGTATGCACTTCTTTTTGGGATGTAAAAATAATTATTTCTAGATAGATGTTATATTTAATATTATGCAGGTTGAAATGGGTTGTATTACATTCGTGTCAACCCAACACGACTCGTTTATTAAGCGTGTCAAATGGGTTGAGTCAGGTCAACCCGCCTTATTAACAGGTTGGGTTAGGGTTGAAGGATCATGACACGATTATTAAATGGGTTGGGTTAGGGTTGAGCCATTTAGTCGAATACCCTACCTCAACACGACACGAACTCGACACGCTAACCTGAATTGACACCCCTAGATCCTGATGGACGAAGAAGATCAAGAGAAGACCACGTTCATTACCAGCCAAGTATTATATTGTTACAAAGTAATGCCTTTTGGGCTAAAGAATACGGGGGCCACATACCAGAGATTAGTGAATCGTATGTTCTCTCAACAAATAGGAAGGAATGTGGAAGTGTACGTAGATGATATGCTGGTAAAGAGTAATGGAGAAGCTAATCACTTGGACAACTTGAGAGAAACCCTCAACACACTATGTAAGTATAAAATGAAACTAAACCCAACAAAATGTGTTTTTTCAGTCTCCCCAAGTTAATTCTTGAGTTTCATGGTGTCTTAACGGGGAATAGAGGCAAATCCAGACAAAGTGAAGGCAATAATCAAGCTAAGGTCCCCAAGAACTATGAAAGAGGTGTAGAGCTTGACGGGCAAGAACGTGGCATTAAACAGATTCGTCTTTAGGGCAACAGATAAGTGCTTGCCTTTCTTCAAGTAAATTCTCAACTCGTAAAAGGAGACTACGAAGCAAAAGATGAAAGAATGCAGAAGTATTTAAAGATCGTCCAACAATTCTTGCCACACTTCGATAATGTAGACTTCTAACAGATCCCTTAAGCAAAGAATGCTGAAGCCAATTTCCTAGCAAGATTGATGTCGTTAGATGATCATAACATATACCCTGAGTTATGCAAGGAAAGAAGAGAACTACCTAGCACATAAGGAGAATAAGTACTGATGATATGGAGGCAAGACGGTTGGATGACCCCTATCATCCATTTCCTAAAAGAAGGGTAACTCCCAGAAGACAAGACAGAAGCATGAAAGATCCAGATCAGAGTGGCTCACTTTGTCATTATCGATGATATCTTGTATAGACGAGGACACTTTCTCCCCTACCTCTAATGTGTTAACTCGGAGGAAGCCAACTATGTACCACGAGAGATACATGAAGGAGTCTACAAAAACCATGTAGGAGCAAGGTCTCTAGCAAGAAAGGCACTTAGGGCAAGCTATTATAGGCCAACTTTACAGAAGGATGCAAATGACCTTGTCAAGGCATGCAACCAATGCCAACGCTTCGCGAACGTCCAAACGCAACCAGGGGAACCAATGGCGATAATAATCACACCTTGGCCTTTCGCACAATGAGGGATCGATATCATGGGACCACTCCTAGTGGGAAGGAAGTTGTTTAAATTCCTAATCATCACAATTGAATACTTTGCTAAATGGGTGGCGGCTGAGCCAGCAGTGACAATCACAAGGCCAAAATCACAAGCTTCGTATGGAAGAACATAGTCTGCAGATTTGGGATTCCTAACGTAATAATATTGGATAATAGGAAACAATTTGACAATCCCAAGTTCTA
The DNA here is from genome assembly GCF_002906115.3 of Quercus suber. Lineage (NCBI taxonomy): Eukaryota > Viridiplantae > Streptophyta > Magnoliopsida > Fagales > Fagaceae > Quercus > Quercus suber. The sequence goes on from NW_027069549.1 coordinate 670,908, forward strand.
AAAATTTTGCCAAGATTTAGGAATTAAGAACCACTATTCTTCTTCGAGACACCCTCAAGCTAATAATAAAAAAAAAGTGACGAATAGAAGCCTGCCGAAAATTATCAAAACTTGGCTTGAAGGAGCAAAGGGTGCATGGCCTAAGGAATTGCCAAACATCTTGTGGGCATACAGGACAACCACAAGATTACCAACGAGAGAAACGCCATTTAGACTAACGTTTGGCATTGAAGCTGTCATACCAATGGAAGTAGGACAGAGACACTAGCAAGAACTTAACAGCAACCTAGACCTGATCGACGAAGTTAGAGACGAAGCTATGAAGTGAATGACGAAGTACAAGGGGGCAATGGCCAGATACTACAATAAGAAGTTGAAGGTAAGAAGGTTCAACACAAATGACCTCTTCCTCAGGAAGGTCTCACAAGCAATAAAAGACCCATCCCAAGTGAAATTAGGACCATCATGGGAAGGACCTTACAAAGTCACTTGTCATTCCTGACAAGGGCCATATCACTTAAAGACATTGGACAATCAAGAACTACCTCGTCCATGGAACATAGAGCACCTGAAGAAATACTATCAATATGAAATCCTAAGTATCCAAAAATTCCTATCTTTATTTGAATGTATCTTTATTTTTACCGTTTCATACATGAAGAAATGTTTTTATCTCTCTATCAATAAAGCATGAGGAGTAGTATTATTCAGAAGTCATTTTCGCAGATATTCCTATTATAAAATTATTAACTACACCATCATTAATACATGACATCAAACTTAGCTATAAAATGATATCGTCATTCATACATGACTCTGAAAAAATTTGTTAATACATAATTATATCGTTATTCATACATGACCTAGAAAAGGTTATTAATACATAACGACATCGTCATTCATTCATACATGACTTAGAAAAGTTATTAATACATAACGACATTGTCATTCATACATGATTCAAAAAGGGTTATTAATACATAGCTACCCTGTCATTAGAAAGTTATCACTACATAACCACGCTGTCATTAATACATGGCTTAAAAGAAAGTTATTTAATACATAACTATCCCATCATTGTTAAACGACTTAGAAAAGTAAACAGTTATTGGAATTAATGATATAGTCATTGATATGTAATTGTTAAAACAAAAGACAATGATGAAAGTAAACAAAATTAAAAACAAATGATAAAAAGCAATAGAATATAAACACACTCAGAAAACACCTAAGTAAACTGTTCAAAAGAAGGAAATAAGTTTGCTCAAAATAGACTAGTCCAAGAGATTGTTAAAAAAAAAAATAAGAAAAAAAAAGGTAATGTTCTAAGGTAAAGTAGAAGACGACAGGTCAACACTAGTAGCCTCGTCAGGGTAATAGCATCTCCACCTTCTCTGACTCCCTCGGTAGACTGACGATCTGCCAGGATCTCCTTCTCAACAGCTTCCATGTCAAGCTTTGAAAAGTCCAAACTAGGGTGATGCTTGGCCAAATACTTTGGGAAAAGTTCAAAACCCTCCATGTAATAGTTGCACAACTTGTCCGAGTACTCGTCAGAAACTTTAAACTTCTCCATTGCCTCCGAGCCAACCTTTTCGACCTTCAAAAGTGCTTCATCTATTTGTTTGTCCTCCATCTAAGAGAAGGCCTTCTCAGTATCAATGCTCTTCTCCGGGGTCTTTAGACGATCCTTATCCTTCTTAGCCTCATCTGAAAGAGCAGAAACTTGACCTTTGAGGGGCTTGTTCTTTAAAGAGAGAGACTCCACCTTAGACTGAGCCGTTACATATTTTTCTTCATAATCCAAGTACTTCCTAGAAATGTAAAAGGACTCGCCCAACACCTGAGAGAAAGGAAAGAAGGACGTTGAAGAAAGGAACCTAGAATTGAAGAAGAAAAATCTCATTCATAGTTCATACCTGCATAATCTTATGCATGTGAGAAGACATCAGCTCATGAGACCGCCTCACTCCTAAGGACGAAGGTTGTCAATGGATATTGCTTCGTGGGCTTTTAGCACAGCGGCTCTTGTGTCGTCCCAAAAAGAGCTCGTTGAGGCCTTATCCTTCCCTTTGGGCTTGGAACCACCATTAGAAGGAGTAATAAACTCTAAAGAAGAAGTAGGAAAAACTAGATGCTGAGGCTTAGACTTGGCAACGGGCGAGGTCACCATGGGATCTTCCTTAGGTGGCTTGCTATCCTTTTGATGTTTCCTCATCAGAAGCTCTACCGTCAAGCCAGCCTTGGCCTTTTCTCCTAGATCTCAGCCAGCTTTCCCTTACTAAACTTAGTCGTCATCCCTATTAAAAAAACGAAGAAGAGAAATTTAACTGCTAGTATATTAAACCTACTCGTGTGAATGACGATTCAGTAAACTTACTCTTCTTGATGATCTCAACAAACGTGGTTAGAAGGCTCTGGTCCAAGAAAGTAGAGAAAAAGGTACTATGGTGATATGAGCTCGTCAAAGTCTTTAATAGTCTCAAGATAGTCTCTAACCCTCTCAACACGATTATGGTACCTTTTCTTTAGAAAAGGACGAATGGAAGCTACAAAAACAAAATATATATATGTATATCAGTACCATATCCATCTAAAAAGTTAAATGCATACAAGGAGAATAAACAGAAAGATGCACCAGACATAAGAGTATCCCAACTATGAAGTAGTTTGGGAGCGTCATCTGGGTCCTCACCTAGCGTGAAATCCCAGCCATCACTAGAGATGAAGAAAAAGTTGGTTTTCCAATTTCAAAGAGATGATGGAGAGTCAAGAACCAATCTTGAACTCCTATCCCATGGTTTAAACTCCAAGTAGCCCGGATCTTTGGATCATCTTAGACGATAAAAATGCAGAAACTCATCTATCCTAATGGTGTCCCCATCATTAGCGAACATCCATATTACCATACAATAGTTCACTATCCTTCATGAGTTCGGCACTAACTGGGCTGGACCAAGTTGCAAAAGGAAGAAAAGCTCTCTAACAAAAGGATGAATTAGGAAGCGGAGTCCATTGACAAAGTCAGCCTCATAAAAGCACACTTTGTTAGCGTAAGAATGGCAAGCTTTATCGTCACTATCAGGGATCCTAATCCTAACAGAAGAAGGAAATTGAAACCTATCTCTTCTTTTGTCGTCCTTCTCCCTAAGAGCACAACGTATACCCCAGACTTTGTATGGAGTAGAAGGAGAAATGACTTCAAGAGCCCTATGGTCCTTAGACAAGGATAAACTCGTCTTGAGTTCACTAGAATTAACCTCCCTTTCTCCAGACATTGTTAGGGTTTGGGCAATTCCCATTGAATGACAAACTAAAGGAAAGAGAAAAAGAAAAATGAACCTAAAAAGGCAATCTCTCCCTATGCAAAGCCTAACTTTGGGATGTTTTCTACCTATAGCCTCGAGTAGACCACACAAACAAGAAAAGAAAAAAGAAACTAAGGGACAATCTAACCTAATCAAAGAATAATCTACCATAAAAGCAGAAATGTAGAGTTTAAGGAGCACAAGAAACTTACCAGAAAATGAAAAAGGAAGGAAGAAAGCTTGGGAAGGAAGAAAGACTCGAAGTAGACGAAACGGCATGAAGGAAAAAGGAAAATTGAGTGAAAATGAAAAGGAAAGAAAAGGAGGGGAAAACACAGAATAAATGGAAGATCATGCACAGAAAAATTGAGAAAAACTGACATAACAAGAACATCCTGACCGTAACGTGTCATGCAGCAGACGAAATATCAACTCGTAATAAATGTGTCAAGCACAAAACACAAAGCGACAAAAAATGTGCTCTTATCTTGTCCCATAGATGAAGAGATGAACATGGGGGCAGCTGATGAGTCAAAAAATAACTAGAATCATCATTCTCCATAATGATGATCCAAACAAGCGTCACTTATTTATTGCATGCATTGATGACAAAGAGTAATGGACGGAGCAACGGTAACAAGTGAGACATCAGAGCTCCCATTGGTAACACACTAGCCGTTGGACATAAATGCAGAAATTCATTGAACATTAAGACCAGGAATAGCTATAAAAGAAAGAAGTGACAGAATCCAAAGGTACACACAAAAATTCATCCAAAAACTACTCAAAGTCAATTTCTCTATAAAAACTTTTCTTTTTCTGACTTAATCATCCAAGTGTTTTTGACAAACACCACACTAGGGTATCCCATTTCATTTCAAGTCTTGTTACAAGTTTCACAATGAAGACGTAATCAACCCAACTTCATCCATCTATAGAGACATGGAGCTCAACTGCTAATTTCCTGCATCATCAAGGTGTGTGACTTTTATCAATGCTTTGCTAGCACATATGGAATTATTACCGAATTTCCACAATGAAAATACAGTAGCATTTCACCTTATTTTCATGGCAGAAATCTGGTAGCATTTAGGGTCAGGTGCATTATAGCACACAAAACACTATTCTCGCCAAACTTTTGCGATGGGAATATGGCACGAAGTTGTTACATTTTCACGGTGAAAATCCGGCCAAGTTTGTTTTGGTGTGCTACAGCGCATCGGCAGGGCTTCATTCCTTTGTATAAAACATGTGTCAATGTGCTACATCAGTTGTCCTGCTGTGGTATCTTTATTTATTGTATTAATTATTTGCTGTATCACCTTCTTATCATATTTGCCGTATTAGCTGTTATGCTAGCTAAACCTTTTTTGTTGAAACTTTCATTATTTCTTTGTTGTTAAATGCGTTTCTTTTAGTACGAACTAATTATTATCTGCCACACATATATGTGTGTGTTATATACTTTTATGCGAATACATATGAGTATATGTACGAATATATGTATGTATATATTTGAGAATACACTAACCCATGTAAACTAACATTTCTTTATGGGTATTTTCTTTGGGTTTTAGAGTTGTTTATGTACAAGAAGTAGAGAAATATTTTCTGCAACATTAAATAGAGAAAGGTCATTCATGTTGTAGAAAAGTACTGAAAACTTTGCTATACAGTAGAAAGTTAAGAAAAGTCAATTCTGTAGTAGAAAATAGAGAAAGATCACTCACGTTGCAAAAAAGTGCAGAAAAATTTACTGCATAGTAGAAAGTTAAGGAAAGTTAGTTTCGTAACCGAAGTTGGACAAATGTTTCTTTTGTGATAGAGATGGAGAAAGGTCACTCATGCTGTAGAAAAGTGCAGAATACTTTATTGCGTAGCAAAAAGTTAAAAAAAGTCAGTTTCGTGGCAGAAACTGGGGAAATGTTCCTTTTGCGGCAGAAACAGGGAATAAGCCTAGTTAGTAGCATCATTCGTTGGACTTTGGACTCAATATTTGCGCACAAACTGGTAGCAGTAGAATGGGACCTTATAGCCCATTCTGTGGAAGTATCAGCCCCAACTTCCTTCTTAGAAAAAGCCTAGACTAAACGTTATCTAATAACATCAAGACATGTGCCTAAGGTACAAGAATTGTAAAAACAACCCTCAACAATGAGCATTCATGATTAGGGAGGGGTTGCCTTCCTAACCACGTATGTCCATCGTTCAAAGTGCATGACTACCTTTTTAACAACATACATAGCATACACAATGCATATACACACAAAGGAATGGAGCTTGCATGCAAACAAATGCACAAAGTGAGCAAACAAGCATGCTAACAAACATACAAAGGGAACGAGCATGCTAACAACAAAGAGAACATGTGAGAAAACACAAAGTGAAGGAACCATACTATCAATCAAAGAGAAAATATGTCCTCAATGGACAAATGTAGGTTTGGATTTGATGTCCGTAGATCCATTGGATTGGAGTACAAATATGTATGTGCCAATAAGAAAAGCTCCTAAAAAGGGACTTGGGATTTTGTGTATAACGACGGGTGTGAATCCGCATGAAATCAAAGGTAGGAGCAATGCTTGATGACACAAACAAGTAAGCAAAGACATGCATAAACAAGATAAACAAATATGCAAAGATGGAACTAAAGTAGAGAGATCCCACAAGATGGCATAAAGTAAGCAAGGCAATAAGCACAAGAAAGCAAAGCATGTTATCACACACATAAGGATAAAAGATAATCATGTAATAACTCACACACAAGGCTATCATGAGAAACCCTAACATGCTTAGCCAAGCAAGGGAGAGAGAGGCAAAAAACAAACATGCCAACATCACCAAGATGTGATCTCACCTACATGGTCGCACCCAAACAAGCCACAAAGGGGAAAGGATGCAAAAACAAGACAAGAAATGCATAAAAAGGCACACAAACACATACTAAAAAGAGAATAAAGCATGTGAAGCAAGACAAGGATGCAAGAAGCTTGATCTAGGCACACAAGCATAGATCTAAAGGAAGAACATGGATCTAAGCATGGTAGAGATGCAAGAAGCTAGATCTAAGCAAACAAACATAGATCTAAAGGAAGAACATAGATTTAAGCATGGAACATCCAAACATGGCATCACAAGAGATGCATCTAAGAGAAAAGGCAAGTAAAGGCATGTAAAAAGGCTAGACAAGCACAAACATGCAAATAGGACTCTAATCCAAATCCTTTATTTAACTTGGGTGTTTAGATGTAGGCCTAGACCAATAGATCTAGATTTACACCCTACCCAAAAGTAAAAGACACAAGAATAAATCATAAATAGTTTATTGAAGCTATAAAGCAATCAAGCATAGCATCCAAATATAGTATTTAAGCACATCAACATGGCAAAGATAGTACAAACAAGAAATTTAGGTATCTCGTAGCCTAAGAAGGCTAGGCCAACATCAATAAGCAATAAAAACATACTAGAGAGGAAGCAAAAGAAATAAAATGTGCTAGAAATTAAAAGGAAAGTAATAAAGAGTTAGAAATTAAATGAGTGTAGATTGTAGCTAAAAAGCTACATCTACACCTTCAAAACCTCAAAACCAAGGTAGAAGGACCAAGGAGGAGGAAATGGAAGCAAGAACACTGCCTCTTGATATATGTAGGAAGAGAAAATCGAAGTTCTTTTGTGTGTGTTTTAGGAGAGAAATGTAAAGAAAAGAGAGAGAAAACAACCCTAAAAAGATGCCTCGAGACCCCAAACTTTGTTCCCATTGAAATTTGGAGGGTGAGGGGACATTTTCGGCTTTTTATAGGCAAAATATTGCATGGAATGCAAGATCAATTTCCAATGTTATTGGAAAGATACAGATGTCTAGTTGCCAGATTAGTTAAGTTTTTCAAAATTAGATAGTTGGATCAAAAGTTTTAGCCTCGGAAAGCGAGTTGACGTGCTTGACACAGGTTTCATGATATCTCAACCATCTTAACTCCAATTTTGACCCATGAGTAGTCGTTTGAAGCGGGATTCAATATTATTCGCTATGATGTTAGTTTTACCCCGATCAAATGGTCAAATCAAAATTCAACTTTCGGTTGCCGTCGAGAGAACTTTAGGCCAAGTTTGGTCAAAGTTTAAAAAATCTCTGATAACCTCGGGTTTGTTGTAAAAACATGGAAAATGTTATTTTGTTATGGTTTTGACCAATTTTGACATTTGATTGACCCTGGGTTGACTAGGGGTATTTTGGTCATTTTGACTTGAAATGACACTTTAAGTGCTCCGATGTCCAAACGGGTTGAACCATGGTGATCTCAATGTTCCCACGGTCCTTTAGTGAGAAAATGATTTTCTTGGAACTTCTGGGGTTTGGCATGCAAATTGAAGGTGGACAAAATACTATATTGACACTGTGCAATGCACAGGAAAATTTAACATAATACCATTTTCTTTCTCTTTGTTTTTGTCTAAATAAGAACTTTGATAAATAAAGTTGCTATTAATAGACATTTATTTATTATGGTTGTGTTTGTATATGAAATTATATATCATAGCATTAGTCATTTATTATAATTGTGTTTGTATATGAAATTGTAAGCTATCAAAAGTTTAGTGACAATATTATGAGCTCAACTAAAGGTCAAACGACTTTAGTTTTATATATATATTACTAGATGGTAACTCATTCAATTCATAGGAAAATTTAAAATAATATGATTTTTTTTTCTCTTATATATATATATATATATTTTATAAATATGAAATTTGCTCATTGTGGTAGTTATTAAGAGGCATTTATTTATTATTATTGTGCTTGTATATGAAATTATAGCATTAAGCATTTATTATGATTGTGTTTGCCTATGGAACTATGTATTCTATTATTTATGGAAAATATAATATGTCAGGATTCTAATGGAGGATTTAAATATAAAATTAAATTAAAATATATATTTTTAATAATGACCTATAAAATTGTGAGGTTTGAAAAGCTTATGTGTTAATGGTCATTTTCACTTCAAATTTTATGTTTTCGCGAGACAGCTAAGCCCAATCGCTTAACGGGCTCAATCCATTTATCTTATTTATTTTGTTTTGTTTTGTTGCATGGCCCAAGTCCATGCAAACAATTGGGAAATTGGATAAGAATGGTTTTGACGGTTTGGGTTGGTTTCTATTGAACCTTTTACATGAGCCCAATCCATAAGTGCCATCAAGCAGGCTGAGAATGTTGAAGGCACCTAGGGCCCATGGAGGAGGTCTAGTACCCGAAATTTCCACCCTAGAAATGGCTACATGCTTTGGCTGATTGTGCCCCTAATTTTTGACCAAGCTCAATTCTCTAGTCAAAAGCATAGCCTTGCCCACTCAACCCCCCAAATGTAGTTTCCAAGGCCTGGAAAGACTTTGAGTAGTAGTCACCTAGAGTAAACAATTTTGTTTCCAAAATTATGTAAAAAGCAACCAAACCATTTCCTAAGCATAAACCAAAATACACCAAATCATAGAAATAGCATCTGAAAGATCCAAAGTCTTTCTCCCAACTAAAAAACTAGTCACAATCATCTCCCAAAACTTAGTATAAATATTCATCATTAACCCATAAAAGAGAACCTTGTTTTTCCCATAGACCTAAAACTTTGACACAAAAGTCTAGTTAGCTAGCAAGTATTCTTAAGATTCCAAAACTTGAGGGTGGAAATACTAGTAAAGGGGAACTTTCTCTCTTTTTCTCAAGACCTTTATCAATTTTCTTCTCTAGCTGACTGTGGGTTGAAATTTCGGACTTATATATTTTTTCTGCACTTTCTTGTGTTTTAGTTCGTTTTGATTTATCTTTCCACAAAGCACCATACCTTTGATTACTACACATTGTGAATTTTTGGGCTTGACTCTCCCTTAACAACCAGATCTACCAAAACCTTCCCTGAGAATGTGTAACTAAAAAAAAAAAAACTTATGTAACAAAATATTATAAGGTTATATATTATAATTTTTCAACATATGGCGTCCACAGTTATATATTATAACATTTCAATAAATGGTGTTTGCTCCAAGATTATTATTATTCTTTATCATCAATCTAAAGCATGACAAAAAACTTTACCAATCTAGCTAACTGGAACTCATTTTATTGATAAATTCCATGTATAAAAATATAGAATATGAAAACATTATTATTATTACTTCTTTTTTAGTGAGTGAATTCGATTGCAATAGCTTCAATTGAAAATTTTTAAAATCAATGATTTTCGCTTTCATGATTCCAATTCTGACCAATTGTTATCTCTGGAAATTAAACTGTCCAAATTTATTCTTAAGCAAACTGCACTTTCCATCATAATTTATTTTTGCACAATGCGTTGCATATCAAATACTTCCACCATATGAATAGTGAATTCTTCTATAAAAAATAAAAACAAGAATAATTGAAGTTATGGACAACACAAACTGTTTCAACCATAATAAGCCATATGACATTCTCACCTTCGCACTGATGTACTGAAGCAGGGGTGTGCAGACAACGTACGAACCAGATCAACTCAAACTAATCGAAAGGGGTTAGGTTTGGGTTTGACCGGTCTGCTTGGTTTCATATTATAAGAATTCTGTTAAATTGGTTGCTTGAATTTTTCCTAAACTCATGAATCATGAATCTGAATCAAGCCAACATATTATATAATAAAATATATTTTAGTTTATATATTCAGTCATTTATCATCAAATATTAATAGGTTTTTAGGTTTACTAGTTACATCACATCTTAACCAAAACATTTAATTTTGTACATCACATCTTAACCATGGATTTGGGATGTTGAAGACTTGTACAAGTATGACTTTGTTAAATGTATAAGTAAGAATAGTCCAACTCCAATACTAGAATTAAATAAACTTCATTGAAAATGAATAGTCCGGTGGGCCTGACAATAATGTCCGAACTGATAATCCAACCCTATCTAACTTTATTATATTTAGGAGTTTTTTTTTTTTTTTGATAAGTTATTATATTAGGAGTTCATATAGTAAAGGATGAAATGGATAATTTTTGCAAAGGATTTAAATGGCTTGGGAGCTTATAAAAGAAATAAATGTTTAATGGGTTCATTCATAATAAAGTGACTAGAAATAACTCAAAATTTTAACGTGATCCACAAATCATTATTCATGTGGAACAAATCTGACCAGTCATTCCATTTTAACCGCCAAAAAATCCTACATGGTGTCACAGACCACATGTTATTGGATGTAATTTCATCCAAAAGTATATTACCAAGTACCTTAGCACAATAACTCACTATTAACAGGCGCTCTTGGTAATTTTTATATTTTGGAAAAAAAAAAAACATAACTTAGAACAGCCATGACAATAATTATACTAGGAAAAAAAAAAAATGTAAACACCTTAAAACAGAGTAGGACATGATTGTCAAGCAAATGAAAAGGTAAAACAGCCAAGCACACTTGCACGCTTCCATGTTTTATGTATGTATAAGATATAGATTAGTCGGTTAGAACCTCATTTTTACATAACAAGGACTTGAAAGACAAGGTCCTTAATGCAACAAAGCACACTAGCCCATCGCATACTTCTGTGTCCAGCTCCTAGCAGTTGTCTCATACTTGGCCCTGTCTGTCTTATACATATGCGCAATTTCTGGCACCAAAGGATCATCCGGGTTTGGGTCCGTCAAGAGGGAACAGATGGAGAGTAACACCTGAAAAAAGAGAACAAGAACCCTTCCCACCAACTTAAAAAACAGCAATGATGAGAGAGTGAAGAAGGGTGAAAAGCATCCATGATTTACACAAAAAGCCACTCATCCCTACATCCCCACTTTCTAAAATCATTTCCAGCATATATAAGTGAGCCCATGGGATATTTTCCTCAAAGGAAATCCAAATCATGGATGCATGGTGATGATTTTTTTTTTTTGGGTGCATTTGATTTTAGACTTAAGATACTTTGAGATAATAGGCCTTTCTTCCTTTCTTTTCGGTTAATCTTTGATTTTTTTTTTTTTAATATTAAATTTAAATGAGAATCTGAACAATATGTTAAATTAGTTGCACATCCATTATCCTGATTTTGGTTATGGAACAAGTCATTGTGAGGGCCATGAATTATGGGGCTTTGAGCTATATCTCACATGTATGCTTGTGATTTGAAGTCTACAATCACCAACCTACAAATGAGGTCAGAAATGATTCTCAAGGCAATGGATGTCCAATTCTCAAGAATATATTTCTATGATTCCCATGGCAAGACCATAATTATTTTAGTTAAGAAAAATTCAAAACCTATGAGTTAAGTGGGATGAGATCAGAACCTTGGATATTGTCAGTGCAGGGCTCCACTGTTCTTTTAAAATGTCAAGGCATATGCTGCCATTGCTGTTTATGTTTGGATGAAAAACCTTGGTCCTAAATGCGACCTGCAAGAAACATACAGAGAGGGAGGGAAAAAGGTAAAATTTAATTAACAATTGCAAACTTTATTCCTAAACTATCAACTTCAATAAAAGAGAGAAGAAGAAGAAGAAGAAGAAGAAGAAGACGAAGAAGAAGAAAACTTGCACTCATAAATCTAAGTTATAGAATGTTCACATTCAGAGGCATATGACTAATTAATTTCTTGCAGATGCCAAACATTGAAATTCATAAATGTCAAATTTCACACTACCAAGCTTTGATTTATAAACAAGATCTCAATTAGCATGTTAGTCACCACATATATTTTGTATAAGACAGGAGATAATTACTATGAACATTCAAAAGATAGTTCATTTAAAAACTTAAAAACAAAATACTTAATTTTTTTTTTTAATGACACTCCTACGGATCTCCAAACAAACACCCCCCCCCCCCTCTATTTTGATACAATGATGCCTAGTAATAAGTAAAAACCTTGTTACAGGCCATATTACATAGCCAATGACATGAAGATGTAAATATTACTTAACACATTACTCCACTGAACTGGAAGAGGCATAGTCTGGGGATGGAAATTCTTGCCCACTCCAACTCACCCTGTCAAAGGCATGCACATGGACAATTTTATTTTCAAATCCCACTTGGTTGTGGAGCAGGTATAAGAATTGGTGACCCTCGCCCCACCTAGACTAGTATATTAACAAAAACACTCATGTATGTATGTATACGTGTGTATCTTTACCTTTAAGGTTCTTCAACCTCTCTCTCTCTCTCTCCATCGCCCTATAGTTTGCCAATGAAATTTGTCAGATTCAGGGTGAATCTCATGGAGAAAACATGATCCTTGTTAATTGGTTCTATGGAATATTGGCATCCTTGAGTCTCTGGCAAGAAGACCAAAGATCTCTTTTCTTGGTCTAGATAATGTTAAAAAGACTACCTTGATTTACATGCTTTAAGATCTAGGAGGTCTTATTTTATTGTAAAATTTATTCATTTTTTTCTTTTGCTGCTAGCATTTGGCAAATCCATGTTCATAAATCCCAAATTCCTTCTCTTTTTTTTCCTTTCATTTTCCGACCAAACAAGGCCTACTCTAATTTAATTAACAAAAACTATATTTATATTTTTGTTTGGGCCTGTTTGCAGAGATTAGTGCTTCATCAACCAACCCAATACCTGACATCATCAGAGAAGTATTAAGAAGATGAAGGTCAAGGCTTTGTTGTTAAACAAGATAGGGGTGGGGACAGGTTTCCAAAATACCAATGAGCAAGGACAACATGCCCCATTAAAACTTGAGCCAGCCAGATAGAGAAGGGGGGGGGGGTGTGGAATTCCTCAGAGTGGAACACAGAATGGGTGCTCCTTAAAACAAATACCACCATGGTGCCATCCCTAAGGCACACAATTACACTTAAAAGATACAGATGATAGCATAGCCACCAATTAGGGGCTGTTTGGTTTTAAAAAAACCATCACTCATCACTCAATTTTCGTCACTTATCACTTACCACTTAAAATACCCCAATTTCCTAAACCCTGCACGTTTGGCACACTGTTTTCAACTTCTCATCACTCAAATATTTGAACTTTTTGTGGGACCCATATCTGAGCAATTGGTCAGAGACTTCTGTTAGCCTACCCGCCTAACCCTCATTTCCCACCATTTTCTTCACTGCTCATTTCATTTTGCCACCCACAGTCACAATGCCAATGTGCAACCAAAGAAGTACAAACAACAAAAACTCTCAACAATTTAGCACCACCTATAGCAGCTCATCACCCCAAATTCAAAACTCCATTCATACTTATTTATGATAACCACCAAATCAAAAAAAAAAAAAAAAAAAAAAAAAAAAAAAAAAAAAATTCTTTTTGTTTTGAGACACAAATCTGGTGTTGAGAATAAGGTAGCTGATGCTTTGAGTCGTCGAGTTACCTTACTTTCTGTGATGAGCACAAAAGTCATAGGGTTTGAAAAGTTGCAAGAGGAGTATGATTCTTGTCCAGATTTTGGAGAAGTGTACACTACACTTAGTACTGAGGCCTTTTCAGGTTGTTGATGATTTTATCCTCCGAGATGGCTACTTGTTTAAAGCCAATAAGCTTTGTATTCCCCGCACATCAGTTAGAGACTTTTTGGTTTGGGAAGTGCACAGGAGGACTTTCAGGACATTTTGGACGTGATAAGACAATTGAAGAGGTAGAGAGGCAGTTCTATTGGCCAAGTCTTAAGAGGATGTTGCTAGGATAATTGGTCAGTGTCGTCAATGTCAGTTGGCTAAGCATTGCAAGCAAAATACTGGCCTTTACACTCCTCTACCAGTTCCACATTGTCCCTGGGAGGATATTAGCATGGACTTTATACTAGGTCTTCCCCGTACCCTTAGGAAGTTTGATTCCATCCTTGTCGTGGTAGACCGGTTCTCCAAAATGGCTCATTTTCTTCCATGTTCTAAGACTTCTGATGCATCCAAGGTAGCCAAGATTTTCTTTGATGAGATTGTTAAGTTGTATGGGTTACCTAAAACAATTGTGTCAGATAGGGATGTTAAATTCATGAGCTACTTTTGGAAGACTCTTTGGCACATGATGGGAACAAAGTTAAAATTCTCCACAGCATATCATCCTCAAACTGATGGTCAAACTGAGGTTGTCAATAGGAGTCTAGGAAATCTCTTGAGGTGTCTCATAGGTGAGAATGGTAAGACTTGGGAATCTATACTTCCTGTAGCCCAATTTGCATACAATAACTCAGTCAATAGGTCCATAGGCATGAGCCCATTTGAAGTTGTTCATGGTTATACACCTAGGAGACCTTTAGACCTTCTCCCAATGTCCTCACATGATAGGGTTTCTGTGTCTGCAGTAGAGTTTGCTAGTCACATGCATGAGCTGCATAAAGAGATCAACAAACGAATTCATGCTAGTAATCTTAAGTATAAGACTCAGGCTGATTTACATCGACGTCATTTAGACTTTGATGTAGGAGATTATGTTATGATTCGTATCAGGCTGAACGGTATCCTTCAGGAACCGTTAAGAAATTGCAGGCCCGCAGTGCTGGCCCATTCAAGGTATTAAAGAAACTTGGACCTAATGCTTATGTGATTGATATACCTTCAGACTATGGTATTAGTTCTACTTTTAATATTGCTGATTTAATTGCTTTTAAAGGTCCAGCAGTCATTCCCTATGACCCTTTTGATGCTTCACCCTCTCCTTCTTTGACTAACCATGTCCCTAGCCCTACACCATCTTGTTTCCAAAAGGCACATAAAGATATTGTTGATGTTATTTTGGATGAGCAGTCTCTTTTCACTAGGGATGGAACAGTTCAGCGCTTCTTGGTTCGCTGGCGAGGACGGCCTGATTCTGACTGTACATGGATCACCAGAGAGGAGTTGCAGCAGCTTGATCCCGCTCTTTTGGAGGCTTACTTGGATTCACTTGCTACCACTTCATCTCTACCTCCTATCACCCGCACATATGAGCGTCGACGGAGGCGCCATGCTGACCCAGTGAGCTTATGGCTTGATGGAGCTTATTCTGATGTCACTTGATCCTTTGAGCTTTACTCGACGGGGTCGAGTTTCTCCCACCCCAGGGGAGTTGGTGCGGACACCACATGATGGCACCTGTGGAGATTATCCTTATCATTTATGTTATCTTTATTTGGGTTTATCTTTAGTATTGGACTAGTATTTGAGATTGTTTAGGATTATCATATTAGTGTTTGAGATTGNAAAAAAAAGCAAGACCCATCTCTCACACAATCACACTCACACTCTTCCTGCAATTCTCATATATTGTTATAATCAAAACACAAACCCAACAAGACCCATGTGAGTATATTGTCAAATTAACATCTTTTTTATTTTTTACTCAAAAACCCAAGGTTGCACCTGGTGTGATTTTTCATAGATCTTTTTTTTTTTTTTTTTCTTTTTTTTCTTTTTTTTTTTGGGATTGACAACAAAGCCAGATCGAGTCAGATCCAAAATCTCTGATAGACAACCAACGGACCTTCGATTCATGGATATCGCTGTACAGTGAGAAAGCACACTCCAAGGGTTGGTCATCGGTGGCCCAGGCGAGCCGTCCGACGAAGCGTCGGAATTCGACATCTGCAGACGCCATTGATGAAAAATCTGAAACTGAAAGAGTAAAAAACAGAGTGGTGGGTCAGAGATTTTGGAGATTGTTTGAATTGAAAAGTTTGTTTCTTGATTTTGGATATTAATGGGTCTGAGACTGAGATGATGGTGCCAACGGTGGAGTCAGGAAGGATGGAGAAGATGGTGGGTTTGAGCTCCAATCGGTGGTGGTACGAAGATGGTGGTATGAAGATGGAGGAATGATATGGTTCCCATTGATGAAGAGAGCCGTTGCAAGTGGTATCAAAAGACGCGCTTGGTGTGATTTTGCTCTGACCGTGGGTCCCACCCATGTGTGTTTATTTACCAAAATGCCATGGAAACTCAGTTTTGATAACTTGAAAATATCTAAAATGTGTTTTCAGTTTCCATAACTCATTACTCAAAAATAAGAGAATTGAGTGATGGAAACAAAAACTGAAAACAAATCCAAACAAACCCTTAGCCATGGGACCCACCAGTTTTGAGTTATGGGTGATGGAAACAGAGTTATGAGTGATGAAAAACAACAAATCCAAACAGCCCCTTAGTATTGGGTGCATTCAAACAAACAATTTAACTGCTGCAAAACATATAACACACGCTCACAAAGACAACTAAAACTAGTGGAATCTAAACTTTTGCAACTAAAGGCCCAAGTTTAGATAGTCAAAAAAAATTAAGCGCAAAATCAAATGAAAGATAAAAATATTTGGCGAACTAAACATCAAAAGGAAAAACTGCACATACACATAGACAAACAACTAAAGGAAATAGGAAAGCTTGCAACTCCGGGAATCCTAAAATAGGTTTCTTCATTTTGAGTTAAATGTATTTAATAACATATGGGATTCCCTAAGAAAAAGCATCAACTACATTTACGTAAACATTTAGAAATGAGGCCATACCTTAGGAGGTTTAAAAGGATAATCAGGAGGGAAATGAATAGTAACTAAAAAGACTCCCCCTGCATAAGGACTATCTGTGGGACCCATTATTGTTGCTTGCCAATGAAACATGTCTTCAGCTACAGGGCCTGGCAAAGTAACAAACAGAAAGCAAAACCTTATATGCTAAAATATTTCATAATTAAAGACATTGTATTGAACATAAAACATGTAAAAAAGCCCTTTTTAATAGATCAAATCACATTTTTTCCCAATAAAATTGTCATAAAATTTTTTAAAAAGAAAAGGACAAAATTATCTTTTTGATAATTCAAAATGGGCACCTTAAAATCATCATTGTTTTGTTTGGATGCATAAACCTGTTTGCCTGGACTCTATATATTTTATGATTGGTAAGTAAGAAATTTTATCTATTATTTAAACAATCCCACAGCATAGGTACACAGGAGATATGCATGAGATGCACCACTCATCTAAAATTACAAAGATCACGTAACTCAAGCAATCATACATAGGACATAAAAAGATCATCTTTAGTTTTGGCATAGCTCATTGAACTCCTTTAAATGTGCAGCTATCGCACTCTCCAAATAGTTCACATTATACACGAAGGGATTCCAGTCCAAACATATTCTCTTTGATGTCTTCCAAAACACCCCTTCCAACATGCCAACAAATCTTCTTTTCTCTTAGGCATAACCCAACATATCCCAAAAAAAAAGAGCATTCTTGAGTGTTATCCTAGAGTTGAAGCAAGTGATCAATTGATCCACCACCTTTTTTACACATACAACTCCAATCCACAACAATTTTTTTTTGATAAGTAAAGAGTATTCATTGATGAAAAAAGACAGTACAGAACAAAAAAGCCAAACCACACAGGGCGTGTACTAAGGAACTAGAGAACAAACAGAACTAAAAAGTACAAAAGCAACATCTTTTGATCAGATCAGCAAGGAAGAAAAAAAAAAACACCCGAAGCATTTTCCTGCCCCAAAAAAGTCTGGAAGAAAGACATCTTCAACTCATGAATCACTCTTTCAGCTCCTTCAAAAATCTGGGCATTCCTCTCCGTCCAAATGCCCCACATCAAACAGTGAGGGATCATATTCCAAATCACCCCATCTCTATGTTTTCTGAACTTGCCTGGCCCGCTTGCTAGAAGCTCCACCACATCCTTAGGCATAACCCAAGATATCCCAAAAAGAGTTAATACCATACAATCCACAACAATTATATTCCTCCTTCATAAGTTGTCCATGGTGAGAATCTTTCCTAACACTGTTGTCCATGAATATTAGTGTTTGAGATTGTTTAGGATTTGTTTAGGAGAGTTTATCTTTATCATTATGATTCCTGAAAGCTGTATATAAAGCTCCAGATGGTTCCTTTTGTAGGGGACAGATGATTATTATTTTTATCGAGATTATTTGCGTATTTGTTTGGTGGTGATTCCAAACACCTTAGGTGGGAAGCCTAAGGTTCTTCGGTAGGACTAATCTAGGTGGGAAGCCTAGGTTGTCCTGCATCAGAGCCACTAATAGTGATTCACATAAAAAATTATATAAAGAATGTCAATTAAAATGAAAATAAGTATTGATGAAGTACCTACAACATTATTTTTTTAAGTAGAGGCATTAGAAAACATTTGCTTTGCATGATAAGGGTAAGAAGCAAGAGTGGAAAAGAAAAAAAGTAAAAATAATGATGACAATAATCAACACTTCAGAGATAGGAGATGCAACTTTCTGGATCAATATTCTAATTTGCATTTTCAACCAATCAAACTATGTTTATCCAAAGAACTCCTTGCACCAACATCTCAAATCAATCAGTATTTGATCACCAAACACTTACAATATGAGTGCAATAGATGAAAACAAATTAAGCTAAGAATATTACATATTGAAGCTTGAACTTATCAGATTTGCATTTATCATACCACAATATGTTTAACCATACAAAATTATCACAATAATATCCACATGGCATGTGGCATGCTATGACATGACTAGATGAAACACAGTTCACTCAATGGTACTAGACAAATAGCTCTCAAAACCCATCAAACAATTAACAATAAATACTCTTCCTGTTGTTTATGTAATACCATACATCTACTCTCTCTCCCTCTCTCTTTTTGGTGGCTGGGATAAGCAAATTTTTACAGATGCATAATGCACAACTTCTATCAACAGCTACAGCTTCAAGACAAAGGAAAAGCCCCTAGAACCTTTTCTAACCATTTTTATATATCAGCACACACGTGGGTAGATCATGCCATGGGCCAATCATGATCATGGAGCTTGTTGATTTTTTGGAATTTTCTTCATCAAATCCACTTTTAAGAGTATTGAACATGACCAGTCTAGTAAAATAAAGAATAATTATTTTCAAAGAAGCCAAAGAGCTACTCCAATGAATAAGGAGAATATTGAGAAACTATATATCAAGCGCTAAGAAGCATATTTGATAGCAAAGGTGACAATTTTGTTCCAAGTTTGCACAAGGAGTAAAAAATTATTCATGCATTTCATTACTTGGCGTAAATGTTACTCAACAAAGTATCATTTCTTGTTAACAACATGCAGAGCACAGACCACTAAAATTTCGGAAAGGTACTTCAGTTCAATAATCAAACAACAAGTTATAACATCAGATTTTCCAAAAATGCACATCACACAGATAATTAAGCTGTAAAATCTTTAATAATAGTCTTGTAATCAAAGCCAATTACATCTTAATGAAAAATTTCCAATCTAAGAGACAATCTCATATTTTCTATTATATCTGCTGCATTTATTAATCAAAGCCGTTAAATACGCTCAGCCAAACTTGCACAAGTATTCCGCATGCATTTAATCCTGTAAAATTAATGATTCCCACAACTTGCAACACAAACTCCCAACTTTAAATGTACTTAAAACACTCACAAAGCACCATCCAATACCAATAGTTTTAACAAAAAAAATTATCTATTCACATAGCTCACAGATCAAACGGAATTATGGAAGATCTAAAACACCAACCAATTAAAAAAAATTATTCTTTTCGTCCGTAGCTAAAGCTCAAGTAACTTCACCACCAAGCTCATTCAATCAGATCACGCTTTCATTTTATGTATAAGCTTCCAAAGTACACATAAGACCCACATGCATATCCCTCAAAATTTTCCACCCAAAAAAAAAAAAAGGCATATTTGACTCAAAAAAATGACAATCCAGATCCCAAAAAACTAGAAAGATTGTAGATCGAGCCTCGAAACATGTTTATGACATTAAAAAAAAACAAAGAAAGTGAAGAAAAGGGAGTTTGGTGAAGAATATGGTACCAGCACTGCAGGAAGTAGGAGGGTCTTTCTGGAGGTCCTTGAGCTCCTTCAAGATCCGCTTCGAAGCCATTGATGAAGCTCGAGGATCGCCTCCGATCTAAACGCGAGCGAGAGAGCTTTTTTAGAGAGAGAGAGAGAGAGAAATGAACAAACTTGACGAAACGTATAAAAGATACTAGTAAGAAAAGATTCAAAGTCCATTTCCTTTTTCACGAGAATCTGGTTCTCGTTTGTTGTGATTGATTTTCGACCGTTGGTTAGGATGGCTACTTTTTTCTAAAATAGATGAACGGTTACGGTTGGATAATCTCTTCCACTGTGGGCAAAAACAAAAGAGAGGGGAAATAAATAAAGAGTTTGTCTCAGCGTTAGAATTTTTTGTCTTTTATGTTATAGGTTTTATGGCCAACTTTATACAATTTTTCATATTTATTCAATTTTTTTATTAAATGCAACCCATATTATTATTAATATTTGCCATAAATAAAAACTAGGATAATCTTGATATAATTAAAAACAATTACAATTATACGCTTACGTCATATATGAGCTCACCACTTCAAATTACAATTGACACAAGAATTACACAATTGTAATTTGAATTTTGAACTCATATATGTGTGTAAAAGATCTAATGATTTAAAAAAAAAAAAAACACACACACACACACAATTATCCATATCATCATTAAGCACTTACCTAATTAATAGTATCCTCATTTTTTTCTCACATTGATAATTACATTTACAAGTTACAACTATCCTAACATTAGTGGGAGAGAGAATGTTGAAGGCTGATTTTTTGTCATTTGTCATTTGTCATGCTCTAGTTGTAAGACTTGGGCTCTTCAAGGCCACAATAGAATTGGGTGAGCAAGGTTTGGTTCTACCATGGAAGATAGATTCGTTTCTCATAACTAACATGTATGCAAATACCAATCCAGAAAGCAAGAAGAAAAAATAAATATATGCATACGAAGGAACTAAGAGACTTAGTATATGTTTGGATATGGATGAAAAGCAGCGCGTTTTGCGTCTGCATTTTTTTTTTTTTTTTTAGCCTTGATTTTTGACTTTTCTGTCAATGCACTATTCACACTAGCAAAATAAGCGGTGGACAGTGCACACCAGTGGGTCCCGTGCACTGTTTACGGGACCCACAAACCTTACTTTTCAGCAACTTTTTCATTAAAAATAGGTCTTATAGCACTATTCACACATTTAAAAATTATTTTGTTACAGTGTTTTCAGTTTTCAGTTTTTAGCAAAATAAGCAATATCCAAACGGGAGAGAAAATGAGTAATTCAATGGATTTTATTATTTTATTTGTGAAACCTAAAATAGTGGTTCCCAGAGCCACAAGGCCTTCAAATCCCAAGTTTCACAAACTTTAATAAACCCTTTAGGGTCCACAAGACTTGTAAGACTTTGAATTATAGATCAATGTGGTTTTCCAAAATACAAGTTCTATAAGCACAAATTTTCCCTTCTACAGTGCTTCTCTTTCTTAGAGAGATTTTATGAACTATATTAGCTAGCCATGGAACTCCAACATATTCTACTCTAGGAGAAAAAGCCACAAAGCTTATAAATTCTGAACTTCATAGACTTAAGTAAGCCATTGAGACTCTACAAGAATTATGAGATTTGGGACTTTGAGTGGAGCCCTAAGTATTTCTACAAGTTGAGATTTCTATTCATATAATATTTTCTTCCCACGATCCTTAACCTAGTCTGGTGTTGCTTGCTTCTTTTTTTCTAATATCATGCAAATCTTAGATGCTAAGTATTTCTCCTCCTGCTCTATTCTACTTTGATGTTCTTTTTATAGTGGGTATGGTTCGGTTCCTTGAGACAAGGATGCCTTTGGTTTGCTAATTATGGTCTGCTTCATTGGGATGGAGCTGCCTTTAGGGCCCGTTTGGTTGGAGGAGTGGAAAAGTGGGAGGATGGAAAATTAGTGGGAGGATAGAAAAGATTTGGTTTTCTCTCATGTGTGTTTGGTTGGAGGGGTGGAAAAATGGGAGGGTGGAAAACTTTTTGTTTGGTTGGAGAGAAAAAGGGGAGGATGGAAAATTTAGTTTATATAAATTGACTGTTATGTCCTTGTTATATAATATATAAGAAATAGATATATTTACACTTATTAAATAATATAAAAATTAACACATACATATATATTGTAGGGATCGAATTTGAGCACTTCTACTGTTGAGAGAGTGGACTCAAGCCCGGTTGGCCCATTACAATGAATTTGTAGAGAGCGGGTTCAAGAACTAGGCCCTAGCGAGGGATGCAACGGCCAGGCCTGGTTGCGTGTGGGTTGAATGACATGAACGTGGGTTAAAATACGCAATGGTGCTCCTCGGCTCTTCTCTTAGAAGCTTGCGGTTCTCATTACTCCCTTCGTGATTGGTTACAATGATTTCTGGGAGAATCCCGGTCGCTACAGTATTCCTTTCTTTTTTTCTCCTCCTCCATCTAAAGGGATTCTTTACATTATATATCCCCCATCAACTGATCCTAGCCCTACATTTGTTGATCAACCAGGCCGCTATTCGAGTGCTTGTCTCATCAGCCAACTTTCCATCCTTCCTGTGGGTTGCGGCAACCAAGACAGCGCTGTTCAGGGGTCATCTCCTCATTAATGCGGCCAGATCGTTAGTTGTGGGCATTTAATGTGGAGGTGACAGTTCGTTCTGGACTTGCTCCTCCACCAGGCTTCCCTGGTTGACACGTTGCATCTCCCCTTTTTCTTTGGATGCTCAGGAAAGCTATTCCTGGTGGCTGATTACTTCCTCCCCCAACGATCTCGGCTGGCCGAGGACAACATCGTCCTCGGCGATGTTTCCTGGCAGCTTGGGCTACCTGTGTTCCTTCTCGGACATTCCTTGATCCTCGGCACAGGCCTTGGGCCGGATATAAGATGGGCCAGGGTTGTTGGATTATCAGGCCCCACAATAGCCCCTCGGAATCCTACTATCCGGCTCCTCGGACGGGGAGGAGGATTCTGATGTCCCCGTGCCCTTGTTGTGACCTGTCACGTCTTGTTCTTACGTCAGCGCTAGAGTCCCTTTGTCTGCTCAAGGCACGTTTTTGGTGCCGCGGTACACGAAGTGTGCCCTCATTAAATTCTAGCGGCTCTATGCTCCCCACATTCAACGGTGTGATGCTAATCGGATGGCTAGGGTTTTCCTCGCTTTATGGGCGGGAAAACTCGCACGGTTTACTTTTTAGTTGGGGATATAAATACCCACTCAAATCGATTGGCCTTTCCACCTTGGCACTGGAGAGTTCTCGCGTGCGTTTGTTGCATTCGGTCAAATCTCCAACTACACCCACGTCTTTTCCAGCACAAAAAGGCCTGCCCGAGGAGCTTTTTCTTATTTCCGTAAGTCTTCTTCTCTCTGGCTCAAAACTCTTTCTTTGACTTCTCTCTCTCCCTAGCCCTTTCCTGAGCCTTTTAGTCGTCATTAGGGATGGGTAGATTTAAGAAATTAGTTGAATCTAAAGAGGCGATGGAGAAATTCATCGCCGATTATAGGATACCCAGCAGCGTGGGCTTGAGGTATTGTGCGGAAGGGGAATGGCGCTCCCGGAGGAAGGAGGGGGAGGTTGTCATTCCCATGATCGCCTTCCTTGAAGGTATTATGAGGATCCCAATGGGGTTGGTAATGAAGGACTACCTTAGGTACTTCAGACTGGCCCCCACCCAATGTGCCACCAACGTGTTCAGGATCCTGGGCTGTGTAGATGCCCTAAATGAGAAGATGGGGTTGAGGCTGACCCATCATGATGTAAACTGGTGCTACAATCTTCAACTCCTGAGGGGTAAGAAGTACTATATGAAGATGAGGGATGATAGGGTTCGACTTATCCAGTGCCTCCCTGATTCTAGTAAGGGTTTGAACAAGGACTTTCTCATCGTGTCCGGGGAGTGGCACGATGACTTTCACTGTCCGTTGGAGGAGGGGACACTATGTGGGGTGTTCAGAGTAGGACAGGGTTTAGCCCTCCCCTTTTTTTGTTGCAAATCTGCTTGGTTTGGTTGATGATGGGAGTTTGTTTCTCTTTCTGCAGATCCGTATGCCTTTGAGCGTCAGTTTAACCTGGTCAACAAGGAGGACTTGGAAGTCGTTCTCAGGGCAGAGGACTTTCTAAATGAAGCTGATAACCAAGTTAGAGCCGCCCACAAGATCCTCGAGTACAAGCTGCCCTAAAAATTGTTTCCAGCTCCGAAGCACGTGATCAAGGCCGGCGATCCACGACTTCGCGAGATAACCGTAGTGGAGCAAGGGTTTTCGTTTACTGAAGGTACTTCGTCGATAGGACCCTCCACTTCCACCCAAGTTGCAGAAGCCGAGGGAGAAGAGTTAGGACGAGAAGAAGAATTCGCTGATTCGGGTCCATCCGAGGACGAATTTGGTGGGCTTGACCAAATCCTCACGACTGAGGACCCCTCTGGTGACCTGGGTGACCCTAATCTGACCGAAGCGGATCTTTTCTCTGCGAGGACATCTACCCAGGCTGAGATAGGTTTCAAGAGGCAGCCCCAGACCAGTCTACTTGACCTGTTTGAGGGTCAGCCAGGGAGGGACGAGCTGGGGAAGCCCCAACCCAAGCTTACTCCTTCGCCATCCAAGTCTTTGTCTGCTCGGACTAGGTCGTCTTCTGCCCAGTCCAAGCTTCCGCCTCCTCCACCTCAGCCGAGTTTGCCGCCGAGGTCCGAGCTTGCTGATCCCAAGCATAAGAAGGACCCTTAGGGCAAAGGGCTTATGGTAGTCGAGAGGACCCGCTCTCCCCCCGAAGAGGCTGAGGCTCGTCGCCCCCTTAAGCAGCAGAAAACGAGGCACCAGGGCCAAGGAAGAGAGGTGGCTGATCAGTCCGAGGCCCAGGCATGGCTCCCTACCCCCATGCTTCATGGGGAACCTTTGATGGATGACACCTCCCTCAAGGACTTCAGAGGGGGTGAAGGCGTATATATGGCTGATGCGCTGGAGAGATCCTTGCTGCTCCCTGCCGATATGGCTCAATTGGAGGGCCTAAAGAGGCAGGAGGTCGTCCTCAGCATGAAGAGGTACTTGGGCATGGTAAGCCACCCGCCATTTGAGAGATTGCAGACCTTACCCCTCATTCCCCATACTTATAGTTTGTTTGTCTTAATTCGTAGGCCGTCCAGGCTATTTACAGGCTGGAGGAGGAGGCTAATAAACAGGGTAGGGCTCTAGGGCAGGAGCGTGACAACCGCCTGGATGCCTCGCGGGTCCTTAGCAGGACTGAGGGCGACCTCAAGAAGGCGAGGGGGGCCTTAAAGGAGGTGACGAAGGACAGAGACAGCGCGGTGACAGGCCTGGCTGGCGCCCAAAAGCAGGCTGCCGATCAGACAAGGCGCCTTCTAGACACTGAGAGCTAACTGTAAATTACCAAGGAGCACCTTGCCGACTTGAAGCAGAGGTTGGCCGAAGCAGTGGTAGCCAGAGGCGTTGCCGAGTATGCTAGGGATGAGGCTTTGAGAGCCAAAGCAGAGGCTGAGTCTGTGCGAACAGAGGCTGAGGAAGAGGCCTTTGCCGAGGGGGTTGCTAAGACTGAGGCTGCCCTTAAGGCTCAGGTGCTTGAAGTATGTAGGCGCTACTGCTCTTAGACTTAGGAAGAAACCCTTAACCAAGCAAGGGTCGAGGCCTCGTCTGACCTTAAGAGGGCCGAGAGGGTGTACTATCCTCCCACTATTCGAGAGGTTATCTCCACCACCTTTGAAGCTGAAACCAGGCCCGAGAAGGCGGACAGGGGCCAGGTCGGTGCTGCCGGGGACCCCACTTCCGTTGACAGGCCTGGTGAGGGGGCTGAGCATCAGAGGGCGCCAGAGGAAGGGGAAGTCAGTGATTTGGAAGTGCCCCCTGTTGGCCCTCAACTCCCTAATGTTGACTCCCTTGCCCATCCTGCTGAGGGAGACCTTCCCAGAGTTACCCCTCCAGCCAGGGAGGCAGCTCTCGTGGTGATGCCTCTACAGGCAGTTCCCTCAGGTCAAAGCTATGCGGACCCTGAAGACACTTCTGGACAGCCTCCCAAGGGGGAGTAAAGCTTAAGCTGGGGAATTGGGCTGCCTTAGCTTGCTTTTATCTTATGTTCCATGCCTTTGCTATCGACGCTTCTCTTTTTCTTTTCCTTTTTTTTTAAAGTGTTGTATCGTTGCTTCGAAGTTGAATGTAGGAATCGTCCTTCCCTTTTTTTTTTTTTACTTCATGCGTTAATTATTATTGTGATGAATTTTACTGCTGACACAACTTGGGCTCTAACTATTAGTTTCACAACCTTAGAAGCTTAACATGCTTTCCGCCTTAAATTGGCAGCCAAAAAGAAAATGTAAAGGCCACAGTGCTAGTCCTCACTTAGTTCTACTAGGGGGATAACTATATCATATTAGTTCTATGTCACATGGACTAGATACTGTAAATAGTAAAAAAAATGTTTAGGGGAGCCATTAGTTGTTGGCGGTGATAAGGGGTTAGGTTCTAATGTGCCTCAGAATGCTTTAAGTGATGCTCATAGGCTTGTGTTTATTTATGCCTTTGCCGAGTGCGGCCCGTTTTGTCTAAGGTCGGGGTCCGAGGACTAGGCCAGACCTCGGCTTTGTCTGACACTTAGATTCCTCCATAAGTAACTAGCCTCCCCATAGGTTTGAGTCCGAGGATCATGCAAGACCTTGGTTTCGCCTGACACTTGGATTTCCTTGTAAGTAGCTAGTTTTCCTATAGGTTTGAGTCTGTAGACCATGCAAGACCTTAGTTCAGTCTAGTACTCAGGTCTGTCTTGAAGTGGTTAGTTTCCCATAGGTTTGAGTCTGAGGATCATGCAAGACCTTGGTTCAGTCTAGTACTCAGGTTTGCATTAAAGTGGTTAGGTTTATTTATTTATTTATTTATTTTTATTTTTTATTTTTTACGTTAGGCAAACGCCAAGACATAAGATGTATAACCGTTGAACGGTTTTAGACCCCTTAAAACACACAGATTGCGTAGCCTAGATTAATTAGCCAAGTTGTTACTTAGTCAAATTAAGCAATTCTAGGTTAAAACAATCCAAACAATCATATCAAGATATAATGCAGCGGAAAATAAATAACACAAGATATGATCACCCAGGAAACCACACGGAAAAAACCTGGGGAGGATTTGACCCACCGATCCTCAAGGCTAACCTGAATTCACTATGAAAGAATTGAAGTTCGTACAAAAGGACTACAAGCTCCCCGCTCGACTTCCTAATGCTACCCACCAGTAGAACTTCCTGACACGACCACGCGCAGGCTCCGAATCCACGGACTACTTCTTTCTTGAATTCTTCAATCAGCTACAAGCTCCCCGCTTGCTTTTCTTTTAATCTCCAATGGTTGCAACAATAATGATCTTCAAGATGTTGAAATAATCTCCACCATGAAAACCCTAAGTTTTGTGTAAAGGAAAGCTCCTCAAAGATCTCACACGAGATTCACACAAAACAGCAATGTATGAGCAACAATACAATATGGGCTACCTCCAAAAACGTGGCTAGGGTTTTATTTATATACCTAGGGTAAAAACATAAAACCCTAAACGTTTAATGAAGTAGGGCTGAGTTGGAAATTCTGCAGAAAATTCAACCTGTGCGATTTTCGATCGATCGAGTCTATTCTTCGATCGATCGAGCCAGGCCGAGAGTCCCAAATACTTCTGCAGCCACTCGATTCCAACTTTACAATATTAAACCAACTTTGAGCAAGTCTAAAGAAGACACCATACAATGTTTTGATCAAGGTTTGCCAACATTACAAATTAGAGTTCTAAATACATAAAATCCTAAGACCTTAGAACCTAACAAACTCCCCCTTTGGCAATCCGTGACAAAACCCTAATTAACAGCTCAAAGTTTTACAAATAAAAAGCCCTTTACAAAGATAATGCTCATAAACTTCAATTCAGCCTAACTACTATCCATAGTTGCAAGTGTAAACAGCAGCTTAGTTGAATGAACCTGTATAATCCTGAAATACTCAACAAACGCATAAACGCATGTGTGACAGTAAAGAGTAAAACAACAGGTATAACATTCTTGTAAGATCCACACAACAAAATAAAGACATATAAAAATGAACAAGTCATAAATATAAATCAATACGCAGTGAATCATAAAGCAACAAGAATCAATAAAAAATATCATGTATATCAATCAATGTTACTCCCCCTAACATGAATAACCCAAAAAAAATGATATACAAAGTGAAGCACATAGATACAATCTAAAACTCCACAACTCCACAACATCTCCCCCTAACTACAAAAACTCTACTACAAGTCAAAACTCCACTCCCCTTTTTGTGACGGAATGCCAAAGAGCAATCACAAGTCGCCATCAAAAGGAGGTGGTGAGGGTGAATGAAGACGTGCAAAATCAGCTCGGAGAGCACGCATCTCATCCAGCAAGTCCACCAAAATCTGACCATGAGCCTGCTGAACAGTCATGACAGTCTCCAAAGTACGACGAACATCAAAGTCAGCCGAAGGAGGTGGAGGAACATCAGCAGCAGCATCATCATCACCAACAGGAATAGGAATATCCTCACCAGCCATACCTGCAGAAGAAGAAGGAGGAGGTGCACTACTAGAGGGCTCAGATCTAGGGTGTTTAGAACCAGCTCGAAGATGAGCGGCCCTCTGTCTAAGAAAAGACGCACCTAAAGGTCCTATCACATGGACGGGCTCAGAGGCAGGAAAGTCATCAAGACCAAGAAAGAGAAGAATCCTATGAATGAAAATAGGATGAACAAGAGCATGAGCAGTAGATGAACTCCTATAAACTTCGTTCAAAGAACGAAGAAAAAGATGGGGAAAACTAATAGGAGCATCAGTAACAAGAGCGTATAGAAAAACACACCTCTCAAGAGGAATGGTGTGAACATGGGAAATAGGCCAGATCGAATGACAAGCTATCCGAAAGAACAGATAGTGCAACCCAGAGAGCTCAGCAGAAGTGATCCGAGGATCAGAACCCCACTGGACAGTAGTACCAGTGACGTATGACAAAACATCGCTAATCTCGGGAGACTCATCATAAGGATAGACAGGATGCTGGACCAAAGGTACCCCTAGAGCATCAGCCACTACCCGAGGAGTAATGGTGTACTCTACGCCTCGTATCCAACTCTTAACTAGAGTGTTGGAATCATAGACGCGGATAGAGATGTTCGAATAGAACTCTCTAATCAAGGCAGAAGGTGGAGGAGGATCAGAAACATCCACCAAGGGTAACCAACCCCGACGCTCAAAATTTGCCCTAATGGCAGGATCAAGCTCATCTAACAGCACAGAACGCTCAGCCCAAATCTTTCTCTTAACGGTCAGTTTCTCAAAAGTCTCTTGGTTTGCCTCACTCGGAAACCTCTCACTATCAAAGGATGGAGGGGGTGAAGGAGAAGGTGAGGGAACACTCCTACGGGCTCTAGTTTTCCTAGGCATAGTGCTAAGGAAAGGACAGAGACACAAAGAGAAAAACACAAAGAAACAAGAGAAAACAAAACCAAGGGCAGACTGCAAATTAGCACAATAAATAATATAGAACAAAAATCTATATGATGCATGAACAATAACATGTTGTGATGCATGATCTAAATGCAGTGACAAATTAAGTTTAATTGAGAGTAATTGGACAAAATTGGCTTGAACAAGGAATTTCTATCAAAAATCCCAAAATTTTAAAAATCACTTGAAAATTTTGCAACAAATTGATGAATTAAGCATTACAAAACACAGCACATAGATTATAATGCTTAATTACACCAACATAACAAGCCAATTTCATCAAATTCAATCCAATTTAACAAAAGCCCCAATTCGGATCAAGAACAAACCCTAGAATTTTCAATTTTTCACAAAACACAAAATTGATCAAATTAACCACCAAGGATCATTAATATAATGTGTCCCCACAAAAACCCAATGATCAATTTCATAAAATAAGGTTTGAATCAACAGAAAATCCAAAAAGAATCAAGTCCGAAAATTACCCTTAAATGCATGGATTTATGCATGAAATAATGAAAATAACATCAAAAGGAAGGGCAAAAGAGTCTTACCGGCTTGAGGAAAGAGAGATTTTGCAAAAACAACGGAGGAAAACGACAAAAATCCTGAGGTGTGGAGCCTAGCCAACGCGGAGAGAGAGAAAAGTTTGAAAAAAATTTTGAATAGCACCTTTGAAAAAGTCAGAACTGAACTTTTAAAAAGCTTTTCCACGATATTCGATCGATCGAAAAATACATTCGATCGATCGAAAAGCACAGTCATTTTAAGACAAATGAGAGCACTTTTTCGATTGATCGAAAAATAGGCTGGATCGATCGAAATGGGCAGAGGCTCACTAAATTTTGGAAAAATCACAGTTTTTGAAAGACACAAGCCGAATTTTGAAAATAACTCCTCAAAGCATTAAATTGAAGAAACAAAATGCATGAGTATGAGATGGAATGCTTTTTCAAAAACCCAAAATTTTGAACCCAATATTCTTAAACAAATTGCAATCAACCTCCCATTATATTTTCTCAAGCAACAAATATGTTGTGCATAAATCTCAAGATATTTTCAAACTTGGTTGGTCAGACCAAAAACACACACTAGCATGTACAGTGTTTAACAAAGAGTAACTTGTGTCGTGTGTGATACTAGCAAAAACTTGAGATACATGTGAGGTGATATGTGAATAGCAATCAATCACAAAGTCTACAAAATTCATCACATAGAATTCAAAAGAGACTATCACCTAAAGAGTTACATCCTATAACTCCCACATCTCCTAGAACAAAAGCTTGCAATCATGTAAGTTTCTTGTATTTTTGCCTCTTATTTGCATGAGATGGCATTCAGCCTAATAGTACACACCGGTTTGAATTAAGTGAATTGGCATCAAGCCTAATAGTACACACCAGTTTTAATTTATTTTGAGGCTACACCTTATGTTCTTTTTGTGCATGTGCTACACTTTCTCGAGCACAGAATCTTATGATATGCACTAAGGTGTTCATGATTGGCTAGTGAACAGTGGTGAGATGGTTATTTATGCCTTTCTCAAAAGGATCAAGTCCGACAGTCAAATAACATGTGACTTCAAGATTAAGACAAAGTGATAAACACCATAAACATCTTTCCCACACAACATGCACTACAAAGCTCAAACTAGTAAAGTGCAATAAAGTAAGCTCATCCAAGCTAAACAAGGTACATAAGACATGTTATGTGTAAATAAATTGACCAACCTTGTTTTTCAAAAATCAAGAACATTATGTTCAACATAAATTTTGCTTCCTTCTTTTCCTTTTTTTTTTTTTTTTTTTTTTATTTAAAGGAAAACAAATAAATCCTAGAATGAAATGCATGAATGTAATGCAATGCAAGTCCTAGAACAAAGAAAACACAAAAAAAAAAAAAAAGAACAATGGTCACAAAAGAATAGAGCAATGAAGCACAAGGACCATGTCAGAAAGACTCAAGTATTTCGAGTCTTTTGCATCCAAAACTTTTTAGATGCACCATGAGCATTGGAGTTCTTATTCACATTTGAGTGATTCCCAACTCCATGATTGGAATAAAGGTTTAACACCTTTACCAATTCACCAATTAATGCCATAGGATCTTGTGCTTGAGGCACAGGCACTTTTGGTTTATTTGCTCTCTTATCAGCTTGAAGCTTGTAACAGTTAGGACGAATATGTCCAGACTTACCACAATAATGACAAACCCACGCAGGTTTACCATGCATCTTGTCCTTAGATTTGGTAGGCTCCTTAGGTTTAGATTCTCTTAAGTCTACCCTAGTCTTCTTAGGTGGTGAAACTTCTACAGGTTTAACTACCTCACTCACAGGTGGTTTGACAGTATCACTCACAACCTCACTCACAGAAGGTCCAGAAGAAGAAGAAGGAACAAAAGTAGTGGAATGTGGTCCAGTATCAAAGATGCTTTCAACATATCCTAACCCAGTTTTATCAGAAGGATACTTTTGAACATTCAGCATGTGATCAAGTTTAGAACTAGCAGATCTAGCAACAGATAAATCATGTTCCAAAGTTCTAACTTTATCAAGCAAAAGCATATTCTCAGATTTAACATTATTCAAAAGTTCATTTGCATCAAACAGTTTAACAAGCAAATTTCTCTTTTCAAGCTCAAGAGAATCAATTTTCTTTAGGCCAAGATCAACTTTCATAGCATCCTTTGCAGCAATTTTGCAAAGTTTGTTATAGGCCTCTTGAAGATCTGCATCTTCAGAGAGTTCCCCATCAGAAGGGTTCTCTTCAGCAGATATGCCTTCATTGACTATAGCAGTAGCCGTGAAAGCAATGAAGTTTCCATCCTCGTCACCACCGGACTCATCATCAGAAACCTCATTATCACTAAGGGTTACAGCCATAGCTTTACCCTTAGTCCTTAAGAATGTAGGACATTCAGACTTCACATGACCATACCCTTGACAGCCAAAACACTGAGGACCCAAAGAGTTATTAGAAGATTGACCAGAATTTTCTCTAGGTTTTTCAAAATTGTTAACCTTAGTGGGATCATTCTTCCTAAAATTTCTAGGTTCAGCAGTGTAAGTACCTCTTGCCTTTCTATTTGTATTCCTAAGAAAGTTCTTAAAGTTTTTGGCAAGATAGGCAATCTCTGTAGCAGAGAGCTCATCATCAAATCCACCACCATCAACATCATCAACTGACTTAAGAGCCATTGATTTGGATTTGTTCACTTTAGGTAGGTCAGACTCATAGGATTGAAGAGATCCTACAAGCTCATCAACAGGGATGGAGTCCACATCCTTGCTTTCAGTTATGGCAGTCACTTTGGGTCTAAAGTCTTCAGTTAAAGATCTAAGAATCTTCCTAACAATCTTAGGTTGATCATAGATTTCACCCAAATTAAAAGCAGAATTAACAATATCATTCAGTTTGGCATAAAATTCATCAAAGGATTCATCATCAGACATCCTAATGTTTTCAAACCTAGAAGTTAATTGCTGCAGTTTGTTTATCTTAACTGCCTTTGTGCCTTCATGCACAGTTTGGAGGATTTTCCAAGCAGTATGAGCAACCTCAACATTAGAGATTCTCTTAAATTCCTCCATAGAAACAGCATTAAAGATAGCATTCATAGCTTTGCTATTGAAGCTTGCTGCTTCTTTTTCAGAAGTTTGCCACTCACTCACAGGAGTAGCGGGCTTCTCCCATCCGTATTCAACGGAATTCCAAACCCTTTCATCAATGGATTTCAGGAATGCTTTCATCCTTACTTTCCAATAGGCATAGTTGTTCCCATCAAAATGAGGAGGAACAAACAGAGAGTGTCCATGCTCCATGACAACAGGGGTCAAGGATCAGCTCAGAGATTAAAAATCTCAAACAAAAAGAGCTACCTGCTCTGATACCACTTGAACGGTTTTAGACCCCTTAAACACACAGATTGCGTAGCCTAGATTAATTAGCCAAGTTGTTACTTAGTCAAATTAAGCAATTCTAGGTTAAAACAATCCAAACAATCATATCAAGATATAAAGCAGCGGAAAATAAATAACACAAGATATGATCACCCAGGAAACCACACGGTAAAAACCTGGGGAGGATTTGACCCACCGATCCTCAAGGCTAACCTGAATTCACTATGAAAGAATTGAAGTTCGTACAAAAGGACTACAAGCTCCCCGCTCGACTTCCTAATGCTACCCACCAGTAGAACTTCCTGACACGACCACGCGCAGGCTCCGAATCCACGGACTACTTCTTTCTTGAATTCTTCAATCAGCTACAAGCTCCCCGCTTGCTTTTCTTTTAAGTTCCAATGGTTGCAACAGTAATGATCTTCAAGATGTTGAAATCATCTCCACCATGAAAACCCTAAGTTTTGTGTAAAGGAAAGCTCCTCAAAGATCTCACACGAGATTCACACAAAACAGCAATGTATGAGCAACAATACAATATGGACAACCTTCAAAAACGTGGCTAGGGTTTTATTTATATACCTAGGGTAAAAACATAAAACCCTAAACGTTTAATGAAGTAGGGCTGAGTTGGAAATTCTGCAGAAAATTCAACCTGTGCGATTTTCGATCGATCGAGTCTATTCTTCGATCGATCGAGCCAGGCCGAGAGTCCCAAATACTTCTGCAGCCACTCGATTCCAACTTTACAATATTAAACCAACTTTGAGCAAGTCTAAAGAAGACACCATACAATGTTTTGATCAAGGTTTGCCAACATTACAAATTAGAGTTCTAAATACATAAAATCCTAAGACCTTAGAACCTAACAACCGTAATAGACTTGGAATTCTAATCACAAGAAAAAGGATGCTTTTATTAATAATAGTACATTCTCAGATTGTTTACATTCCACGGACGAGGTACAGGTTTTTCATCTAGGTCTTCTAAGTAGTATGCACCTATCCCTGCTACCGAGGTAATTCAATATGGTCCCTCCCAATTAGGCCCTAGCTTTCCCCAGGAAGGGTTCTTGGCAGCCCCCATAACTTTCCTCAGCACGAGGTCCCCCGGTGCTAGAGGTCTGAGCCTCACATTGGCATCATATCCCTGTTTTAGCTTTTGGTGGTAATAGGCCAGCTGGATCATTTTCCCTTCGTTCATCAATCAGATCTAGACTCTTCCCTAACAGTTCATCATTACTGCCTAGAGTGAAGACACTCATCCTTAGTGATGGCAAATTCGTTTCTAGGGGAATAACAGCTTCGGCCTCGTAAGTCATGGCAAAGGGTGTCTCCCCCGTTGACTGTCGTGGTGTGGTCCGATACGTCCACAGAACGTGTGACAACTCCTCCACCCATCTTCCCTTAGCATCTTTCAGTCTCTTCTTGAGCCCATTGACGATGGTCTTGTTGACAGCCTCGGCCTGCCTATTCCCCTGAGGGTAGGCTGGGGTTGAGTACCTGTTTGTGATCCCCAGTTCACAACAATATCTTCTAAAGGCCTTGCTGTCGAA
The DNA here is from genome assembly GCF_002906115.3 of Quercus suber. Classification (NCBI taxonomy): domain Eukaryota; kingdom Viridiplantae; phylum Streptophyta; class Magnoliopsida; order Fagales; family Fagaceae; genus Quercus; species Quercus suber. Next base: position 706,021 of record NW_027069549.1, read on the forward strand.
TTGGAGCCCGTTATCTAAAATGAGGGTGTGAAGGACCCCGAATCGTGTGACAATATTTCTTCAAAGGAATTTCTTCGCATCCACATCCCTGATATTGGACAGTGGCTCGGCTTTGACCCATTTGGTGAAGTAGGCCGTGGCAACCAATAGATACCTCTTATTCCCTAGTGCTTTGGGGAAAGGGCCTACAATGTTCAAGTTCCGCTGGGCGAACAGCCATGGGCTGGACAAAGGGTTGAGGACCCCCCTAGGTTGATGAATATTTGGGGCGAACCTCTGGCACTAGTCACATTTCTTAACATACTCTAGGGCCTCCTTCTGCATTCCCGGCCATCAATATCCTTGTGTGACGACTCAGTGAGACAAGGATCTTCCTCCTGTGTGGCTCCCACAGATCCCCTCGTGCAGCTCCTCGAGCAGTAACTCGGCTGCTTCGGGGTGGACACACAGAAGGTATGGTCCAGATTAGGAGTGCCTATATAACTTGTGGTCCTCGGACAACCAGAATCGAGAAGCATTCCTCTGTATCTTTTTGGCCTCTGACCTCTTTTCGGGTAGGACATTATCTTTGAGGAACCTCGCTATGGGGTCCATCCAGTTGGGGCCCACCCCCACTTGATGGATGTGGATCGTGTCCTTTGCCGCCGCCTCGCTCGCTCTTCCTAGATGCTTTACAAGTATGGTCCAAGACAGACCCCCTGCCAAGGATGTGGCGAGCGTGGCTAACGAGTTGGCATGGGTGTTTCCACTTTTGGGGATGTGAGACAAGCTGAAAAGATCAAATCCCGGCTGCAGCCGCCTAACCTGGCTCAGGTACTCTTGCATTCTCGAATCTCTGGCCTCCAACTCTCCTCCTACTTGGCTTACAACCAATCTCGAATTCGAGAACATCTCCACCGACCTTCCCCCTAACTTCTGTACCATAACCATCCCTTGCAATAATGCCTCATACTCGGTTTCATTGTTGGTGGCCGAGAACCCGAGCCTCAGGGATTTTTCGATAATATGCTCTTTGGGGGATACTAAAACTAACCCCACTCTAGACCCCCTTTGGTTTGCCGCGCCGTCAACGTATATTTTCCAACATGGTGACCCCGGGGTAGAGATTGTCCCAACTGTTTTTTCGTCAAGGCTCCTCTCCTCGGCTGCCACCTCTACTGCTGGTTCGGTGAACTCGGCCATCAAATCAGCCAGAACCTAACCCTTTATAGAGGTCCGAGGCATGTATTTCACGTCGAAAGCCCCCAGAATTGTGTTCCACTTAGCGATCCTTCCTATGTAATCAGCGGTCTGGAGTACTGACTTCAAGGGCAATCGGGTTAGGACAACCACTGTATGAGCCTGGAAGTAGTAGGGAAGCTTTCGTGTAGCATGGATCACGACCAGTATGGCTTTCTCTAAGGGTAGGTACTTGACCTCAGCCTCGTGCAGCGACTTACTAACGTAGTAGATCGGCCTTTGAAGGCCATCATCGTCCCGTATTAGCACCAGGCTTACAGCATGGAGCGTTGCGGTGATGTATGCGTATAGACTTCGTCGGCCTCAGGATTGGACATGATAGGCAGCCATGATAGGTACTCCTTGAGCTGTTGGAAGGCCACTACACAGTCCTCGTACCAATCAAACCCCTTCCACTTGTTGATCAGGAGATAGAAGGGCCTGCACCTGTCTGCTGACCTAGAAATAAATCGATTCAGGGCCGCGATCATTCTTGTAAGCTTCTGGACCTCTTTGGGGTTTTGCGGAGTCTTTAGATTGTGAATAGCCTTGATTTGGTCAGGATCGACCTCGATTCCCCTGTGGGTGATCATGTACCCCAGAAACTTGCTAGAGCCCACCCCAAACGAGCATTTGGAAGCATTAAGGGGCAGCTTGTGCTTTCTCAGGACGTCAAAGGTGCGGCCAAGGTCCCCCAAATGTTTGGATACCATCTTACTCTTTACCACTATATCATCAATATAGACCTCGATGCTCTTGCCCAGCATCGGCTCGAACATTCTTATCATCATCCTTTGATAGGTGGACCCCGCGTTCTTCAGACCGAACGACATTACTTTGTAGTGGTAGTTCCCGACAGGTGTCACAAAGGCTATCTTCTCCTGGTCTTCCAGGGCTAGTGGTATTTGATGATAGCCCTGGAAGGCATCTAGGAAGCTCATCCGAGGATGTCCTATGGTAGCATCCACCAGCTAGTCGATCTGAGGCATAGGGAATGGGTCTTTTGGACATGCCTTATTTAGGTCGGTGAAGTCCACACAAACCTTCCACTTTCCGCTCTTCTTCTTGACCACCACAGTATTGGCCAACCATTCAGGGTAAAAGACCTCTTTTATAGCCCCTACACGCTTAAGCTTATTCACTTCTTCCCTGATTGTGTCAGCATGCTCCCTCGATAGGCGTCGGGCCGGCTGTTTCTTAGGCACTACAGATGGATTGACGTTGAGGTGGTAACAGATGAAGGACGGATCAATCCCTGGGGCATCACAGGCATCCCATGCAAACACATCAATATTGCTTTTGAGGAACTCAACTAGCTCTTCCTGCTCTTTGGGGGGTAGCCGAGCTCTGACCTGAAAGAATTTCGTCGGATCGTCACCAATTGCCACCTTCTCTAGACCCTTACATCTTGCTTCCTTGGCAGCTGCATCTGGAGACGCTGCCGGGGTCTTTGATTACTATAAGCCTTCCCCAGTAGTAGCCGAGTGCTGTGCGTCAAGCCGATGTGATACGGCAGCCACCATGCATTACTTTGCGGTGGGCTGACAACCATGGATCTCGAGAACCTGATCACCTAACGGGAATTTCACTTTCTAGTGCAAGGAGGAGGCGACACCCCCAAGGTGTGGAGCCAGGGCCTCCCTATGATGGCCGTGTAGGGGGAGTAGGTGTCCACTACTATAAAGTTCACCTCTACCACTTCTGGGCCGTTCTGAATGGGCAACCTGATCATGCCTTTTGGGATGACGAGTTTCCCATCGAAGCTCATCAAGGGAGAGCTATAGGGTGTCAAGTCCTCCAGCCTTAGCCCCAGCTTGTGCGTCGACCGCTCCAGATTGCCCTGCAAAGTCTTTCCTGTGGCGGGTGCTGTTATATCGGTCCGGCCTAGGGTCCCTCCTCTCTTGGGGGGTGGCCTTTTCCTTCCTTCTGTCCTGCAGCTGGTCTTCCTCCACTCGCTTGTACTTGTCGATCCGATCCATCAGTCGGCGCGCACTGGTAGCAGGCTTGCCTGTCAGGGACTTCCTTAGGCCATGCCCAGCTAGGAGACCATTTTTGAAGGTGCTGATGGCAACGTCATCAAAATTGCCTTCCAGTTCATTGTACACCTCCCAATATTGGCCCAAGTATGCCTTTAGAGTCTCTCCATCGTGCATAGTCAGAGATAGTAGTGCGCTCAAGGGCCGAGGCTCTATGCTATTTGTAATGAAGCGAGAGCCAAAGGCCTTAGTCAGCTATCTGTACGAGCTTAAGGAATCCGGCCTTAAGCCGTTGAACCACCTCATCGCCACTGAACCCAAGCTGGAGGGGAAAACCTTGCACATCAATGCTTCGTTCTTAGAATAGACGGCCATCCTCTGGTTGAACTGGCTCACATGCTCCACGGGGTCCGTTTTGCCATTATAGATGGAGAAGATTGGCTGCTGGAACAGCCGAGGAAGCGCAGCCTCTTCTATATGGCGTGTGAATGGCGACTTGGACAGTTGATCCAGCGCCCTACTCATGGCATCGTACCCCAAGCCCCTAGGGGATGGGCTTTTGCGCTTGCGCTTCCGATAGCGCTCCTCTTCATGAGAGAAGGTCTTGCTTGGAGGAGTTCTCGATCTTTGCCGATAATCGCTGTCGCTCTCATCGTCAGAGGGCAGGTCAGGGCTAGGCTGAGATCGCCTCCGTTGCACATGGCGCAATCTCCTCCTCAGGTTATCTATCTCTTGCTGCATGGCCTGCTCGCCGTTTTGCCCTTGGGTCACATGGCTCCCCGCCTTTGTTAGTCGCTTGACCCAGTTGCTGTTTTATCCCTGTGGCACATGACTGTCCCCCCACGAGCAGCTGCTGCTGGTTTGAGTGGCGTGTACACTTCCCTCTTGGAATCTCCCATTCTCTTCATTTCGGCCGTGCTCAGGGTTAGCGAAGTTACCCTGGTGTTAGGGCTTGACCGGTTCAGGCTGACGGGGGCCTGCTTGATGTGGGCCAGATCCTACTATGCTTGATCATTACCCTTACTAACGCACAAGTTCTTCCCACAGACGGCGCCAATTGTAGGAATTGAATTTGAGCACTTCTATTGTTGAGAGAGTGGACTCAAGCCTGGTTGACTCATTACAATGAATTTGTAGAGAGCGGGTTCAAGAATTAGGCCCTAGCGAGGGATGCAACGGCCAGACCTAGTTGCGTGTGGGTTGAATGACATGAACGTGGGTTAAAATACGCAATGGTGCTCCTCGGCTCTTCTCTTAGAAGCTTGCGGTTCTCATTACTCCCTTCGTGATTGGTTACAATGATTTTTGGGAGAATCCCGGTCGCTACAGTATTCCTTTCTTTTTTTCTCCTCCTCCATCTAAAGGGATTCTTTACATTATATATCCTTCCTCAACTGATCCTAGCCCTACATTTATTAATCAACCAGGCTGCTATTCGAGTGCTTATCCCATCAGCCGCCTTTCCATCCTTCCTGTGGGTTGCGACAACCAAGGCAGTGCTGTTCAGGGATCATCTCCTCATTAATGCGGTCAGAACATTAGTTGTGGGCATTTAATGTGGAGGTGACAGTTCGTTCTGGACTTGCTCCTCCACCAGGCTTCCCTGGCTGACACGTTGCATCTCCCCTTTTTCTTTTGATGCTCAGGAAAACTGTTCCTGGTGGCTAATTACTTCCTCCTCCAACGATCTTGGCTGGTCGAGGACGACATCGTCCTCGGCGATGTTTCCTGGTAGCTTGGGCTACCTGTGTTCCTTCTCGGACATTCCTTGATCTTCGGCACAGGCCTTGGGCTAGATATAAGATGGGCCAGGGTTGTCGGATTATCAGGCCTCACATATATATATATATATATATATTTATTTATTTATTTATTTATTTATATTACTTTTATCTATTATTATATATAATTTTAAATTTATGGGCAACAAAAATTGATTATGCAGACTTTATCCATAGACTAGGAAGATATTTTTTAAAAAAAAAAAAAAATTATTCACATGGTCGACTGAGCAACTGGGCAAACTTTCTTCACCTAGGCAACACACCATTTAACCAATATTTAAATTTTCTTCACCTAGACAACAAAACTCACTATTCAATAAATATTTATAAATTCTTTACCTGTTTCAAACTAAATTTATCAACACACTATATATATTCATTCTTCCACTTCGTGGTCAAAGCAATCATGTTGAACATGAAACGAAATTAATTTTAATCATCCATAACACAGTGCAAGTTAAAATATTACATTATCTTCTAGTGTCTTAACCAAAATACAAAGTCATCAAATATTGTTGATTATGTAATATACTACATTCAGCCCACAAAAGTTAGCAAAATGTTAAGTTGCATTATTAAGTATTATGCAACTTAGCTATTACTGAAAGTCAGTTGACAATAACCAACCACTAAGGTTCCTTAGCATACATCATCTTCAATAATATTTGTCAGCGTAACTCACTAGTTGAAACACCAAAAAATGTTCTCATTTTGGCTGGATCCTTAATTAGGAAGAGCATAGCATCAAGTTGCACGTCTGTTGGTATTCCTATATTCACCAATTCAGAAAATACTTCATCCTTAGAGTAACAACGTGGACGTCCTCTCTCCATGATAGCAAGTCTTTCCTTAGCAATCTCATGTCCTTGCATCATAATAGCAAGTCTCTCTTTAGCAATCTCATTTCCTTGTCTTATACTTGCTACCACATTATTAATATCGGATTGAAAAATTTTCATTTTGTTGGAAATTTAGACCCCTTAACACACAACCAGATTGAGTAGCCTAGTTAATTAGCCAAGTTGTTACTTAGTCGAATTAAGCAATTCTAGGTTAAAACAATCAAACAATCATATCAAGAATATATAGCAGCGGAATAATAAATAACACAAGATATGATCACCCAGGAAAACCAAATCTGTAAAAAACCTGGGGAGGATTTTACCCACCTATCCTCAAGGCAAACCTGAATTCACTATGAAAGAATCGAAGTTCATACAAAAGGACTTACAAGCTCTCCGCTCGACTTCCTAATGCTACCCACCAGTAGAACTTACTGACACGACCACGTGCAAGCTCTGAATCTACGGACTCCTTCTTTCTTAAATTCTTCAATCAGCTACAAGCACCCACGCTTGATATTCTTTAATCTTCAATGGTAGAAACCTTGTTGATCATCAAGATGTAAATAATATCTCTACCTTGAAAACCCTAAGTTTATGTGAAGGAAAGCTCCTCAATGATCTCACAAGAGATTCATATAAACAGCAATATGAGCAACAAAGACTTAGAGAGGTTTCGGTACAAAACCCTAAAAATAAAATGAGGCACAAGAGGCATTCTAATCTCTCTCTGCAAAAAGTCTCAAAAACGTGGCTTAGGGTTTCCTTTATATAGTGGGAGAAGTAGATCTGAAACCCTAATTCTTAATGGGCTTAAGCTGCTGTTTGGGCCGACTTAAAATTCTGCAGATACGATTTTCAATCGATCGAGCCTGTTCTTCGATTGATCGAACCATACAGAATATGAAGTCTTCTTCCTGCAGCTTGTATGTTCTTGAATCTTGACTTGAATCACCTTGAGCATTGTCTAATAAAACCTATAGACTCTAAGATCTATATCTAGACAAGTTTGTGTTCACGATTTGCCAATTGTTCTAAACATTTAGAACCTAACAATCTCCCCCTTTGGCAATTCGTGACAAAACTTTCTATACAGAATGAAATGCTCAAATACAAGAACAACCCAATACAATAAAATGCTCATTACAACAAATTCAACCTAACTACTATCCATCAGTTGCAAGTGTAGACAGCAGCTCAATTGAATCAACCTGTATATTCCTGAAACACTCAACAAACGCATAAACGCATGTGTGACAGAAAAACAGTAAATCAACAAATATGCAAACTAACTCTCCCCCTAAGTTAGATACATCAAGAACAATGTTAACTCTCCCTAAACATAACATTCTGTATTTTCCACACATATTCCCACATATCAACTATTTCTCCTCCTTTTTGTCACGTATTGACAAGGACTATCTAATCAAAAGGTAAACAGAAAATATACGCAATAGAGTAAGAGAAAATATAGACAACTCCCCTAAGAAGAGCAACAACTCCCCTAAGAACCACAAAGGTTAAAAATTTTTTTTGAAAAAAACAGTTTGGGAAAAAAAAAAAAAAGGGTGGGGAAAATCAATAGCAACAGCAGCAGCATCACCAACAGGATCAGGAACATCCTCACCAGCAGGACCAAAGTTAAAAACACACAAACCAAAGTTAAAAACTAAGGTGATGATACACATGAAGAAAAATATTATCTCTTTCAATAAATGCAAACATGACACTATGTGACCCATAAACAGTTGCATGAGTAGAGAAAATATTTGCACATTGATTATCCATAATATCTCTAAGAAAAATATTTTCTACAGTTCACACATAAGAAATAGCATATACTAGAATGTACAAAACTCAAAAATTAATCAATCAATTTTTAAATCAAGTTGAGTACCCAATGTAGCAAAGTGTATGCATGTTATGTATGAAAACAATAAGAGATATGACTGCAAAACTGCAAGATGGATACAAAATCAATGCAATGTATGTGAATCCTAAACAAATTTTGGTCAAAAACATAGAAACTGAAAATTTTTCAGTTTCGATCGATCGAACATCAATCGAGTCAGGTAGACTCAAACCTAAATTTTAATCGCAATTTCGATTGATCGAAAAATAGGTTCGATCGATCAAAAGTCTGGAAAAATCAGATTTTTGAAAAACAGAGCAGTTTAATGCAGAAACTCCTTAAAGCACATTGTTATTTTAGAAAAAATGCATGAGTATGAGACGAAAAGTTTTTTTAAAATGCTTGAATTCAATCAAGATCTTCCAAAATCAAGATTTTCAATCAAATTGTCCTTAAAGCGCAAACATTAAACACATTTTGTATTAAAATCAAGGAACTTTTAATCTTAGATGGCCACAACAAGATCACACACAATAAAATGTACCAAGTTTAACAAAGAGTAACTTGTGTAGTGTGTGCAACTAGCAAAAGCTTGAGATACATGTGAGGTGATATGTGAATAGCAATTAATCACAAAGTCTACACAATCCATCACATAGAATTTAAAGAGACTATCACCTAAAGAGTTACATCATATAACTCCACATCTCCTAGAAAATAAGCTTGCAATCATGTAAGTTTCTTGAATTTTGCCTCATATATACACACCAATTTTAATTATGTGATTTGGCATCAAGCTTAATAGTACACACCAATTTTAAGCATTAAGCAATTAATCCGAGGCTACACCTTATGTTATTTTTGTGCATGTGCTACACTTTCTCGAACACAAAATCTTATGATATGCACTAAGGTGTTCATGATTGGCTAGTGAACAGTGGTGAGATGGTTATTTATGCATTTCTCGAAGGTTCAAGTCCAAGACATGTGACTTCAAGATCAAGACAAAGTGATTAATAACCACAAACATCTTTCCCACACAACATGCACTACAAAACTTCAACTAGTAAAGTGCAATAAAGTAAGCTCATCCAAGTTAAATAAGGTACATAAACATGTTATGTAAAGATATTATGGCCAATCCTTGATTATAAATCCAAGATCTATAATACAAAACACAAAAATCTTTTTGGTTTTAACAGACTTTATAACCACTTGTTGAGATTTTGAAAAAAAAAACTTTATGACCAACAACAAAAAAACACACATTGTACTAATGAACAATGCAAATACAATGCATGACAGTGCTAAACTAAGCTATAGAGGGTACACAAATAAGAAATATCAATTCTTAATTAATCCATGAGTACATGTACAAACTAGTACATAAAGTCAAAAATAGCTTAGCACAAACTATTCAAGTTTCTCCACAATGTCAAGCATGTTCTAAATCAAGAGAGATATTAAAACTCATGTAATCCTCAAGAAAAATAAAACAAGACACAAAATAAAATATTTTTGTCTTTTTGAAATTTTTCAATGTTTTTGGATTTTTTTTTTATTAAAAAAAACAACCTAAAAAACAAAAAAACCAAAAACAAAAACAAAACATGTTACAAATAATTGAAAGAATTAAATCAGGGACAAGTTAGCAACACTTACCTTGGAGAATCTTTTCTCACCCATCTAGCACGAGTCTTCGGCTTTGTAGGTGAAAATCCATGTGAAGTAGAGTATATTTGAGGAATTACACCAATCTTTTGAGAAAGACTAAAATCCTGCAAATTCCTTTCACAAGCCAACAAGTTCAAATTTTTCAAAAGAATATGAAACAATTTATATGGACTTATGGCAGGAGAATTATCATCACATATCCTAGATTGACAAATAGAATGTTTAAATTCAATTTATGACAATTAGGACGAATGTGACCACGAACACCACAAAAGTGACAAACATGAACAAATTTAGGAACATCAGTATTCCTAACAGCAAATCTAGTCTTCCCAAATCCAGAGTTTCTAAACATATAATGTACTCAATTTTTCGTTGAATTTACGCAGTTCCAGATTTTCAATTTCTCTGCAAATCCAGACATTCCATACATATAGTGTACACAATTCAACAGCTAATTTGCACAGTTTTGGATATTTAATTTCTATGTAATTAAGACAATGCGTACATTTAATATACACAATTTTTTGTTTAATTGACACTGTTTTCGATATTCCATTTTTCCCAAAATCCACAGTTTCTTTACATATATTGTACTCAATTTTTTGTTGAATTTACACACATTTGGATTTTCAATTTGTCTACAAATCCAGACATTCCGTACCTAAAATGTACATAATTCATTGGCTAATTTACACAGTTTTGGATATTCAATTTCTCCGCAAATCCAGACAATTTGTACATTTAATGTACACAATTTCCCGTTGAATTTACACTTTTTAAATATTCCATTTCTCTTAAAATCCAGAGTTTCTGTACATATAATGTACTCAATTTTCTGCTGAATTTACGCAGTTCCGGATTTTCAATTTGCCTACAAATCTGGACATTCTGCACATACAGTGTACAGAATTCGTCGGCTAATTTGCACAGTTCTGAATATTCAATTTCACTGCAAATCCTGACAATCTGTATATTTAATGTACACAATTTCCTACCAAATTTACAATGTTTTGGATATTCCATTGTTTCTTAAAATCCAGAGCTTTTGTACAGATAATGTACTCAATTAATCGTTGAATTCACACTGCTGTTCTGGATATTCAGTTTTCTGCAAACCAGACGTTTAGTACATATAATGTACTCGATTTTCCACTGAATTTACACAGTTCAGGATATTCAATTGGTCTGCAAATCCAGATATTCCGTACATATAATGTACACAATTCATCGGCTATTTCACAGAGTTCTGGATATTAAGTTACTTTGTAAATCTAGACAATCCGTACATTTAACTTTCACAATTTGTCGTTGAATTTACACTTTTTTGTATATTCCATTTTTTAAAAAAATTCAGAGCTTCAGTACAGATAATTTGCTCAATTTATGTTGAATTTACGCATTTCCAGATATTAAATTTTTTGCAAATCTAGACATTCAGTACATCTAATGTACGAAATTCATCGGCTAATTTACACATTTCTGGATATTCAATTTCTTTGCAAATCCAGACAATCCGAATATTTAATGCACTCAATTTCCTGTTGAATTCACATTGTTTTGGATATTCCATTTTTCTCAAAATCCAGAGTTTCTAAACGAATAATGTACTCAATTTCCTGTTGAATTTACGCAGTTCCAGATTTTCAATTTGTCTGCAAATCTGGACAATCCGTACATATAGTGTACACAATTCATAGTGTACAAATAGTGTACAAAATTCAATTTCTCTATAAATACAGACAATCCATACATTTAATGTACACAATTTTTCGTTTAATTTACACTGTTTTCAATATTCCATTTTTCTCAGAATCCAGAGTTTCTTTACATTTAATGTACTCAATTTTCCTTTAAATTTATGCAGTTTTAGATATTCAATTTGTCTGCAAATTCAAACGTTCTGTACATATAATGTACACAATTTATCGGCTATTTACACAGTTCTGGATATTCAATTTCTCTGCAAATCCAGACAATCCGTGCATTTATTGTACACAATTTCCCATTGAATTTACACTATTTTGGATATTCAATTTTTCTCAAAATCCCAGAGTTTCAGTACATATAATGTACTCAATTTCCCTCTGAATTTACGTAGTTCCAAATTTTCAATTTGTTTGCAATTTAGACGTTCCGTACATATTGTGTACATAATTCATCGGCTAATTTCCCTAGTTTTGAATATTCAATTTCATTGCAAATCCCTACAATCTGTATATTTAATGTACACAATTTCCCATTGAATTTACAATGTTTTGACTATTCCATTTTTCTCAGAATCCAGAGCTTTTGTACAGATAATGTAATCAATTACTCGTTGAATTCTCGCAGTTCTGGATTTTCAATTTTTTGCAAACCCAGACGTACCGTACATCTAATGTACTCGATTTTCCATTGAATATACGCAGTTGTGGATATTGAATTTGATTGCAAATCTAGACATTCCGTACGTATAATGTACACAATTCATTGTCTAATTCACACAGTTCTGGATATTCGATTACTCTGAAAATCCAGACGATCTGTACATTTAACAAACACAATTTTTTTTGTTGAATTACACTGTTTTGTATATTCCATTTTTCATAAAATCCAGATCTTCTGTACGGATAATTTACTCAATTTATGTTGAATTAACGTAGTTCTAGATATTAAATTTGTTTGCAAATTCAGACATTCAGTACATCTAATGTACAAAATTCATCGGCTAATTACACATTTCTGGATATTCAATTTCTCTGCAAATCCAAACAATCCGAATATTTAATGTACTCAATTTCCCAATGAATTTACACTGTTTTGGATATTCAATTTTTCTCAAAATCCAGAGTTTCAGTACATATAATGTACTCAATTTCCCATTGAATTTACGTAGTTCCAGATTTTCAATTTGTCTGCAAATTTAGACGTTCCGTACATATAGTGTACACAATTCATTGGCTAATTTCCCCAGTTCTGAATATTCAATTTAATTGCAAGTCCCAATAATCTGTATCTTTAATGTACACAATTTCCCATTGAATTTACAATGTTTTGAATATTCATTTTTCCCCTAATCCAAAGCTTCTGTACTGATAATGTAATCAATTACTCGTTGAATTCTCGCTGTTCTGGATTTTCAATTTTTTGCAAACCCAGACGTACCGTACATCTAATGTACTCGATTTTCCATTGAATTTACGTAGTTGTGGATATTGAATTTGATTGCAAATCCAGACATTCCTTACGTATAATGTACACAATTCATTATCTAATTCACATAGTTCTGGATATTCGATTACTCTGCAAATCCAGACGATCTGTACATTTAACGTACACAATTTTTTGTTTAATTTACACTGTTTTGTATATTCCACTTTTCACAAAATTCAGAGCTTCTGTACAGATAATTTACTCAATTTATGTTGAATTTACGCAGTTCTAGATATTAAATTTGTTTGCAAATTCAGACATTCAGTACATCTAATGTACAAAATTCATCGGCTAATTTACATATTTCTGGATATTTAATTTCTTTGCAAATCCAGACAATCTGTATATTTAATGTACTCAATTTTCCATTGAATTTACGCTGTTTTGGATATTCCATTTTTCTCAAATCTAGAGTTTCTAAACATATAATGTACTCAATTTCTCGTTGAATTTACGCAGTTCCAGATTTTCAATTTCTCTACAAATCTAGACATTCCATACATATAGTGTACACAATTCAACGGCTAATTTGCACAGTTCTGGATATTTAGTTTCTATATAAATTCAGACAATGCGTACATTTAATATACACAATTTTTCGTTTAATTGACACTGTTTTCGATATTCCAATTTTCCCAAAATCCACAGTTTCTTTACAAATAGTGTGCACAATTTTTTGTTGAATTTACGCAGTTTTGGATATTCAATTTGTCTGTAAATCCAGACATTCCGTACATAAAATCTACACAATTCATCGGCTAATTTACACAGTTCTGGATATTCAATTTCTCTGCAAATCCAGACAATTCGTACATTTAATATACCAATTTCCCGTTGAATTTACACTGTTTTGGATATTCATCTATGAAAACAGAGTTTCTGTACATATAATGTACTCAATTTTCTGTTGAATTTATGGAGTTCCAGATTTCAATTTGTCTACAAATCTGGACGTTCTGTACATATAGTGTATAGAATTCGTCGGCTAATTTGCACAGTTTTGAATATTCAATTTCACTGCAAATTCTGACAATTCGTATATTTAATATACACAATTTCCTACCAAATTTACAATGTTTTGGATATTCCATTTTTCTCAAAATCCAGACCTGCTGTACAGATAATGTATTCAATTAATCGTTGAATTCACCTACTATTTCTGGATATTCAATTTCCTGCAAACCCAGACGTTCAGTACATATAATGCCTTCAATTTTCCACTGAATTAACGCAGTTCAGGATATTCAATGGGTCTGCAAATCCAGATATTCCCTACATATAATGCACACAATTCATCAGCTATTTCACAGCGTTTTGGATATTAAATCACTCTGCAAATCTAGACAATCCGTACATTTAACGTTCACAATTTTTCGTTAAATTTACACTTTTTTGTATATTCCATTTTTCAGAAAATTCAGAGCTTCTGTACAGATAATTTGCTTAATTATGTTGAATTTACGCATTTCTAGATATTAAATTTGTTTGCAAATCTAGACATTTAGTACATCTATTGTACAAAATTCATCGGCTAATTTACAAATTTCTGGATATTCAATTTCTCTGCAAATCCAGACAATTCGTATATTTAATGTACACAATTTTTTGTTTCATTGACACTGTTTTCGATATTTCATTTTTCTCAAAATCTAGAGCTTCTTTACATATAATGTACTCAATTTTTGTTGAATTTACGCAATTTTGTATATTCAATTTGTCTGCAAATCTAGTCGTTCCGTACATCTAATGTACACAAATCATCGGCTAGTTTACGCTGTTCTGGATATTTATTTTCTTTGCAAATCCAAACCATCCGTACATTTAATGTACACAATTTTCGTTTAATTGACACTGTTTTCGATAATTCGTTTTTCTTAAAATCCAGAGTTTCTTTACATATAATGTACTCAATTTTTTAGTTGAATTTACGCAATTTTGGATATTCAATTTGTCTGCAAGTCCAGTCGTTCCGTACATCTAATGTACACAATTCCTCGGCTAATTTACACAGTTCTGGATATTCAATTTCTCTAAAAATCCAGACAATCCGTACATTTAATGTACACAATTTTTCGTTTAATTGACACTGTTTTCGATATTCCATTTTTCTAAAAATCCAGAGTTGCTTTACTTATAATGTACTTAATTTTCGTTTAATTTACGCAGTTTGAATATTCAATTTGTCTGCAAATCTAGACGTTCTGTACATATAATGTACACAATTCATCGGCGAATTTACACAGTTCTAGATATTCAATTTCCCTGTAAATCTAGACAAATCCGTAATTTAATGTACAAAATTTCCCGTTGAATTTATACTGTTTTGGATATTCCATTTTTTCAGAATCCAGAGTTTCTTTACATATAATGTACTCAATTTTTGTTGAATTTGCAGTTTGGACATTCAATTTGTCCTGCAAACAGTTGTTTTGTACATCTAATGTACCAATCTCATCGGCTAGTTTAAACTGTTCTGGATGTTCGTTAGTGATTCGGGTGTACGCACAAATTCCAGACCAATCCCGCCACATATTAATGTACACAATTTTTCATTTAATTGACATTTGTTCGATTTATTCACATTTTTGCTAAAAATCCAGAGTTGCTTTACTTATAATGTACTTAATCTTTCGTTATAATATTACCAAGGTTTTGAATAATCCTCTNGCCAGAATGGGGTTTTTTTTTTTTTTTTTTTTTAATTTTTTGAATTTTTTTGCTAGCTTTTTCAAAATTTTCTAGTTTGGGTCGGGTAGAAACGGTCCTAATCAAGAATTTCTTTTTCTCTCTTTCTTGGCCTGTCCTGACCCATTTTGGCTTGAAATAATGCCAGAATTCAGTTTTTTAATTTTTTGAATTTTTTTGCTATTTTTTTTCTTCAGAATTTTCTAGTTTGGGTCGAGTAGAAACGGTCCGGATCAAGAATTTCTTTTTCTCTCTTTCCCGGCCTGTCCTGACCCGTTTTGGCTTGAAATATTGCCAGAACTTTGTTTTTTATTTTTTTGAATTTTTTTGCTATTTTTTTCGGAATATCCTAGTTTGGGTCGGCTAGAAACCGTTCAGAACGAAAATTTCTTTTTCCCTCTTTCTCAGCCTGTCCTGACCCATTTTGGCTTGAAATAATTCCAGAATGTAGTTTTTTAATTTTTTGAATTTTTTTGCTATTTTTTTCAAAATTTTCTAGTTTGGGTCTAGTAAAAACAGTCCAGATCGAGAAATTCTTTTTTTCTCTTTCTCGACCTATCCCAACCCGTTTTGGCCTGAAATATTTCCAGAATGAGGTTTTTTAATTTTTTTTAATTTTTTTGCTATTGTCAACCGATATCAGTCAAATCTAGGACCAAAACATTGGCAAGCTGTAAAGCATATTCTCAAGTATCTACGGAGAACAGGAGATTATATGCTTGTTTATCGAAGTGAGTATTTGATATATATTGGATATACTGATTTACACTTTCAATCGGATTTAGATTTCAGAAAATCCATATCAGGATGTGTTTTCACCTTGGGAGGTGGAGCCATAAGTTGGCGGAGTATTAACCAATCTTGTGTTGCAAAGTCCACCATGGAGGCAGAATATGTTGCTGCTTGTGAGGCAGCAAAAGAAGCTATATGGCTCAAGAAATTCTTTTCTGACCTTGGTGTAATGAGAATGGAGCAAGTTGTACAATCTAAAGATCCAAGGAATCATAAGAAAGGAAAGCACGTTGAGAGGAAGTACCATATCATTCGAGATATTGTTGCTTGTGGAGATGTGGTAGTAGCAAAGATTAAAAGTGCAAATAATCTAGTAGATCCATTTACTAAAGCCTTGCCTCAAAGGTCTTTCGAGTCACATTTGGAGGGAATGGGAGTTATATGATTGCACAATAGTTTTTAGGGCAAATGAGAGATTGTTAGGATTAGTGCCCTTAAATCCTATTGTATGGTGCTATGTATGATATTAAGTGTGACATTGTGTATGACTTAATATTGTGTATTATCTAAAATAATTGTAACATGAATATTTGGACATTATCACATAGTCCATGAGATGCATAGTATGTGATTTATGTGATTTAGTCAAAGAAAATATAAATCATAAGTTCTTTGTAAACTTAAAACTATAGTTCGTAATCGGTGATGAAATTGGGCATTTTATCTGCAAAGATTATAATATATCAACTACGATGATTTGTCTTGATCATGGAAGTGGAGACTTCTAGTTGATGTGTTAATATGTTTTAAGAGTTAAGACATATTGAACTGGACCGCTGTGAGATTTATTATTCTCCTAAGGATTGTCAAATGAATAATAAATTTCACGACTTATATTTGCATGAACTCTTAATCTTGAGAGAATAATGGACTTGATCATGAAGTGTAGGTTTCTTTGATATATCAAGAGTGAGATCTAGAGTAATGGTCAAAACCTCAGTATGTTGGGTACGCACATTTAGTGTTGATGGAACATATATTCTCAAGATGGAATTCATTGTCTCTTAACGGAGATATAAAATATTCCTTTGAGATAAGTTTAATGGGTTTGTTATTCAGAGAGTTAGGCCTAACCACTTTGGTAAGAAATTACTAAAGTATGTATTTATGAAATTGGATTTCATAAATATATGATGAATAACTTAAAAGGATTAAACCGGATACTCAAAGATTAAGATGTAGTAATCTACAAAGTGGCAGTCTACATTTATGACTTTGTATTACTATGAATATTTTATGAAGGGGTTTGCATGTACAATAAAGTCTTGGGATATAATTTGTAGATAAGGCCTAGAGTGCAAATATATTTATATAGTGGTATTAAATATAGTTAATGGTAACTTTGGACTTGTCAAGAGTTAACAAAAAAGCCCAAGGCCCATTGGAGCTAGTGTCTTATTGGTCTCACTCCCAGCCACACACTGAACCCCAATTGGAAAGGCCTAAAAGGCCAACCCAATTAGATAACTGGTTAGATACAAAAGGAAAAACGTACAGAATTTTTAGAGAGGGAAAAACATCATTGTAGAATGGTGTGTTTGTGAGTGTGAGTCACTCTTTAATTCTCCTTTTGTACCTGATTGAGAGTCCACACTTCTTGGGTATTAGTGGAATTGGAGTGAAGATTAAAAGTATTCTCAAGTGCTTCGATCTTTGTTTTGAGATTCACCGCTTCAAGATACACTCTCTTATTCTCGAATTCTGAAATTTACATAGTGTATGTTATAGATTGAGAATGAAGTAGATCCGTTAATTTTTCGCTGCGTACATGCTAATTTCCATCATCTCCCCCCATCACCTTGAGCCCACAACCTTACGCTCGCCATGGCCGATAAGGGCTCTCCACTGAACATGAATGTAGGCTACCAATTGGGTGCAGCTCGAGAATAAGAGGCCACTTCAGGGCCACTTGGAGCCATGGGTTGCGAGCCGCTCACCTGTTCCTAAATCACGATCCCGCTTGAGGGACGGGGGGGTCTTTGTGAGTGCATCTCTTGTCACTCTGAGTGGTAGGTCCTCTACGCGCTATTTCTTCCTCTGCCAACCAGACAGAGGAGGAGGAGGAGGAGTATGGTCCCTGGTGCGGGCTTGCTAGGGCTGAGCCGAAGGTTGGGAGCTGGACAGAAATCGGTTGGCAGTTAGCTTCCTCCTTGTTACCATTTTTGCCTCTTATTCGTCCTCGACTACTTCTTGCTTGGTTGCTTGGGCTTGGGCTACTTGGGCTTGGCCTTTGTTCCCTTCGATGGGAATGTGTCCCTGCTCCTTGAAAGCCTCGAAAACTCGTTCGGCTGACTCGTCCCTGACCAAGGAGAGATCGTCTACAGTTATCTAGCGAGGACCAAAGTCTCGGGCTTCGTCGGTGGTCAATAAGGGAGTGAAGAAGTTGGCATGCTGAACGTCAATGTAAGACAGCAACGGGCTGTCTACTGATAGGGCTTGGCTGAAGGCTTGCCAAGTCTAGTATACCAGGGTGCAGCCAAGTATGAGATGCAATGCTCGGAGCTGCTCGTTCGTATGAATGAATATTTCGAACGTGAGCAAAAAATTCAAGTCTCTTACGTGTACTAATCTAAGATCAGGGACAAATACTTTACTATCTACAACAAAGGAATACAGTGAATTAGCATTCAGATGAGCAAAACAATCATAAGCAAAAAGAAAAACAATTTAGTGATCGGTACAAACCAACTTCGTGCTGTGAGAGTGGGCAAGGGATTTCATTGGCAAACCAGTTGCTGCTCACCCAGATGAACTCCCCAGCGGAATTCCTATAAGAATCGGGTAGGCATGAAATTAGCCGTACCTGCATGTCTTTAACTTTTAAGTTATATTTCTCTTATTTCCACACAAGCTGTACTTAAAGTTTATATTGTGATGGTTCAGTTGCAAACCGTATATCTGATTCAACCTACTGACACAACTAACTACTTGGTAAAAATTGGGAGAAAGTTGGTCAGGACATAACCCATAAAACCTAAAGGTATTGAGCAAGAGGGGGTCCACGGGAAACCTAACCTCACCCTCCAAGATCGCAATCAAAGGGAAAAAAGAAGTATTAGCCTCTCTGTGGAGAGCAATTTTGCTCTCATGGCAGTACACCACATTTACATCTTTAGGGATGTTGAATGTTTGCCTAAAGGTAGCTAAAGATGCCTCAGTGTTTAAAAGGTGAGCATAACCCATTTTAAACTCTAAAATTGAATGAAGAAACCTAAGGGAAGAAACTTAAAGGAAAAAACTAAATAAAGGAAAGAGGTAGAGAACTTACTTTGGGTTTTAGGAAAAAGGAGGATTCTGGGTTGAAGGATGAGCACACAGAAGAATGCACGGCAGAAAGAAGAATTTCATAATGAAGGAGAGTAAAAGAGTAATCTAAGGAAGAAAGGGGAGATATTTATAGAGCCACTACATTTAATAGGGTGGAGTTAATGAGGAAGAGGCGGGAAATCCTTTCGCAACCCCCATACGCATGGCATCGGGACGCGAACTGTCAAATCATGATGACGGTTCCATCCAGACAGTTTGGGATAACGCCTCCTGTCCATTTAGTGACTGGCCACTGAACTTCTTGGGGAGCGTTTGGCGCTTGGTATCCTTGATTCGTTCTCGGTTACCGGGCACGAATCAAGGGGGGGCTAATGTACGGGACACGACTCCTCCGAGGGCTTCTTTATTCATAAGATCCAATGTATTGGTGCCATGTATACGAGGCTTTAACCTTGTTGGGCATTGGGGCTTGGGACCTTGTGTGCGCATATGAGTTCTATTGGGCTCACAACCTTGGCCAGATAAACCTTAATGCCCTTCCAAAACTCAAAGACCACAATGATAACATTATGTCACGAACTGCAAATGTGATTTCCTGCCAATCAACTCTAACTCGGCTGGGAAGTGCAAATCTCCCAGGAAGGTGAATTTATAGATGCTCGGTATTGCCTTAGGAAGTAACGCCGCCGGGAAGATCTCTTGAAGTGGGGTGCCAGTTCCAATGCCACTCTCACCACACCCCACTCCTAACTAAACATCCACTTAACAATAATAACATTGGACCTCCTATATCACTAACCATAAGAGTAATCATAACTCCCCACTAATTATAAGGCTATAAATAAGAGAAGCTAGAGAGAAAAAGGGGGTTGTTGAAGGAGGCATCAGGAAACTGAGAATATAGAGAGAAGGAAAACACAAAGCCAGTGTTGGAGTATTAGTATAGAAAGAGTAAAACAGTTCAGAGGGAGAGGAAATTTAGTTGGGTCTCTATGCTGAGAACGCACCAAAGTAGGAAATCCTAAACCTACTTCATAAATAAGCTGTGAGCCCAAGTGAGGTTCAACCTAATAACCTCATTTTTGTCACGCACAATATATATACTTTTTTTTTTTTTTTTTTTTGTGTACAAAAAACACCATCTTGGTCCTTACATTTTGAGGTCATAGTCAATTGGTCTTTACATTTTAGAAGTAGTCAATTTGGTTTCGTTATTTTCAAGTTGTAGTCAATTTGATTTCTAACGTTAACTTACTGATGAAAAATACCTACGTGGCAAATGGTTTGCATTATTGGCGCACATGTGGCTAACATAATAATATAAAATTAAATATTTAAATATTCACCTAAGCATTTTAATTTTATAAAAAATCCATGTCAAACCCAAAAAAAAAAAAAAAAAATCTGAAATGATAAATTGAAAGGAAAAAAAAAGGATTTTTTTTTTTTAATTTATAAAAATTTCAATTTCTTTTATGTTTTCA